>NW_002987470.1:34060-51002 GCF_000006295.1 Pediculus humanus corporis | reverse complement strand
ATTAATGTCAAATAATAATAATAATAATAATAATAATAATAATAATAATAATAATAATAATAACATAAAATAATAATAATAATAAAATTAATAAATAAAATAATTTCATTTAAAAAACCTTACGTAAATGAAAAATATTTTGTCGTGGTTTTAGTTTTAGGTTTTTTTTTCTTTTTTATTTACTCTATGAAATTTATTCTTTGCAATGATGATCATTTTTTAATATTTAAATTTTTATTTTTTAATAAGTGATGACAAAAATAAAATAAAATTGTTTTTAACCGTAATAATAATAATAATAATTTTTGAGTAGCTCCTTAATTTTTTTGATTATGCAATTTTTAAGACACGACGAAACGTGAAAAAACATAGAAATTTTCCGTTAGAAAAAAAAAAAAAAAACGTTTTCCATTCATTCTCAGTCTTAATTTCTTTTTTTTCAAGTACAAAACATTATTTAAATATATATGTAATAATAATAAAACTTCTAGATTATTCCATGATGCTACGATTCAAATCTTACTGACATATTTCAATAAATAAAAAATTTAATTGTTACAACAACAACAACAACAACAACGTTCTTTTCGATAACTTTTTCTAATATTATTCAAAATAATACATAGGTATTAAAAATTATTATTATTATTATTATTATTATTAGTATAAGAACAATTTGATTAAAGAACAAAAACAAAAAAAGAAATCATAACAGAAATAAATTAATAAATAATAAACTGATGATAATAATATTTGTAATTATGATAATTTAAAAAAAAATGATATTAAAATTTGTCTTCTTGTTTTTATTATCATTATTTTGTTTAAAACATTCTAGAAATATTTATTCATGTTATTGTTATTGTTACATTAAATTTAACAAAAAATAATTTTTAAAAAAATATCCACAAACAATAACAAAATCGAAACAAACGAAACGCTTATTATTACTTATCATTAATTTTACGTACGATACCATCATCATCATCATCATTATTATTATTATTACTTTTAACGTTATTAATGTGAATGACATACATATTTATTATTATTATTATTATTATTATGTTCACCATTAAACACGACAAGGCTCTTATTTGTCGGGGTTATTATTATTATTATTATTATTATTATTATTATTATTATTATTATTATTATTATTATTATTATTATCGTATATAAGAACGTAATAATTTTTTCATTTTTTTTTTTTTTTCTCGTCCAAACATTGTCGAACACCTTTGCTCTATCATTATTAGCAAAAAATTTTTTTTTATTATTGATAAGAAAAATAATAATAATAATAATAATAATAAAATTATGTAATAATTGATATAAACTTTTTTTAAATATACATAAAAATTATTAAAAAAAGAGAGAATCTTATTTAAAATAATAAAAATAAATAAAACAACAACAATCAAAAGATTCGAATAATCATTATTATTATTATTAATATTAATATTATCATTAATGAGGGAGAGAGAGAGAGAGAGAGAAAATTAAAATCCCTGAGATTTATTATTTACTTTTTATTATCAATATCTTTTTTTTTTTTTTTTTTTTTTAAATAACTGATAAGATTGATAAAATTGCATTTTTTTTATATATAGATAGATAGAAATATTAATTATTGCAAAGATTATTATTGATGACATCATCATCATTTATTATGCTATTATTATTATTATTTTATTTTAAATTATTTATTTATTTATTTACACAAATTTTAATTAAATTTAGATATGAAACGGATCGCATGAGTTTAAACACGTTTTACAAAAAAAAAAAAAAACATAAATTTTATGTTTTTACGTTAATGATATAATTACGTACGTTACATAATTCCGCCATTTTGTTTTGTTTTTGACATTTTCTCACGTCGTTTTTATATTTTTAATGTTTAGTCATTAATTATTATTATTATTATGCGTACATTTCAATTTATACAATTACATAATTATTTTTTTTTACTTTAACAAGTTAACACAGAAGAACAAAATGTAAATAAATATTTTAATTAAAATATAAATTTTTTTTTAAAAAAAATATTGCGCAATAATTTTTTCATTTGAGATTTTGTTTGTCGATTATTCTAGACTATCATTTCTGTTTAAAATTTGAGACGATTGTACAAAAATATATTAATAAATAATTAAATTTAATTCTGCTCGTGTAGTAAAAAACCCTTAATTCCAGGCAATCCAGTTTTGACAGATTTTTGATATTTCATGTATTCCTGTCCGAAAAAATATAAAAGAGAATGTTCCTCATGATAAATTCTCTCATTGAAAAATCTCCAACTTGCAATCGTATATGCAATCGTGCAAATCGGATTCAAAAGTAAAACCTTTAAACGATAAATAAATTTGAAAATGTCATGGGGGGTTTTTTTTAAATAAAATTATGTTTACAAAAATGGATGGAAAATAATAATGATGAATAATTTTATTTACCTGTGTCCCTATAGACCAATAAAACCAACCTACATAACTTGGATGTCTAAATAAACTGTAAATACCATGTGTGACCAGCACATGTTTATCATCTTTTTCCGTCTGAACAATGTGTGCAAAATTTGTACTACCTGTAATCATGGCAGTTTTTCTCAGACCTTCTCCGACAATGCAGAGAATAAATCCTATACATGCTAAAAAATTATATCTTTTGAGCCCTAAAAACACATTTAAAATAATAAAGTAATTTCTTCGGTTTAAGTACATGTAGAATCAAATTACTTTTCGAATAAAAAAAAAAAAACGAATAAGATTTTTTCTTTAATTATTATTACTATTATCGTTGTTTAGTAACCTGGTAAAAAATAAATTTCAGTAAAAAATTCAATCCAACTAGCGATAGCAGCAATATTATAAGGTACACTGTGATTAATTAAAAAAGAACTAATCGATAATGTTTTCGGATTGCAATATGCAATTGTTAAAAATTCTGAATAGTGAAAAAATGACATTATGCACATGTAATAACCGAAAAGTTGCCATCCGTTCGTCGAATATAATATTACAAATATGCCAGTGGAAAAAACACCACCCAAAAATATAGAACGAATTCCAACCTAAAAAAAATTCTTATTGTTATTATTATTGACATTTTTTAAAGAAAATAATCTACAATTTGGTAACAAGGAAATAACAACTTACCTTAAAATAAATTCCACGTGAAAATAATTTTAACAAAACGATTAAAATAAATAAAAAAATAAATTGAAACCAAATTATGTTTTGACGAGTATTTATTATAAATAAAAATGGTGAAATAAAATCCAATATCGGCAACAAAACAAGTAAATTACTTATAAGAAAAAATTGTAAACTTATTTTTCCTTCTTTAATTAACATTTTAATATATTTATTTTAAATTTATTGAAAAAAAAAAAACTAACCGATATTTACGTATAAACATTAATAAATATAAAATTAAAATTTATTTGTTTACATTTTTTAATACGAATGAGAGCGGCCATTTTGAAAATGATATTTCAACCATTGATGAAGGCAACAAGTCGAATTTTATTTTTTTTATATTTGTATTACGTCACACATCAAACGAGACAATCAATTCTGGGAATTTTTTTACAAAGAGAAAAATAAATAAATAATTAATTTCTATTAAATTTTAATAATTAATTTATATAAAAAATTGACGATTGCGTCAAAAATTAATTATATTTTAATTAAATAACCGTAAAAACACAAATAAAAAAGGAAAAACGTTTGAAAAAAATTCTAAATCAAATCATTCATATGTGGTCACACGAATTAAAATTTCAATTCCAATCTATATATTTTTTTTTTTGCTCGTAAAATTCTATTTTAAAAAAATTTATATTAAAATAAAATTTAAATGTTAAAATAAAAAAAATACATTCAATAAAAACAAATTATATAAATAATTTTCATTAATATTAAATAAAACATGTATTACGATATTATTATCAATGTGGTTCTATTATAACTTTATAATAATATTATATTAATTGTTTCTAGTAAAAAATGTTTTTTTTTTTTAAACGAAAAAGAGAGAGAAAAATGTCAATTGATCTCAATCTAATAAACAAAAATATAAAAAATCGCCATAAGATTATTTTAAATAACAGAATTCATCTTTTTTTTCGTTTTTATTTAATTTTTTACTCCAATACATATTTACTTTCTTTAATTAAATAAATAAATAATTTAATTAAAAACGATTTTAATTTATAATAAATATAATAATTTATGTTTATTTATTACGCCTTATTATAATTTTTAATAATCATTATTAAGCGTGATGACGTATAAGTAACGGCAGACATTTTTATTAATGTCATCAAATATTCTATCGTTGAAAATTTATTATCTTTAACGTTCCATTACAATTATTATTATTATTATTATTATTATTATTATTATTATTATTATAAAATTTCTTAACGACAACAAGACGAAAACATTTTTTTGTTAATAATACATTTAAAATAAATGTGTCAATTTTGTTGAATAGACCATGAAAAATGTCTAACGTGTAACAAAATTCGCCATCCCCCTCACCCGAAAATAAATTATTTAATTTCGACCAATGAGAATCGAGGAAAAAAACGTTTTTGATTGGTCGCTTTTGCTCACGATCATTTCAATTTCAAAACTAACTTGGGGTCGCGACGCACGATAAAAATTTTTTTTTTTCCCTTCACTTCGTATTATTATTATAATCATCATCATCATCATCATCATTGCGATTGTTGCGAGTAAAATTACGAGGGGAAAAGCATTGCGACGGGGATTGGAGGGAGGGGGAAACAAGCATATTATTATTATCATAAATGCCTTGATTTTAATAATTAATTTATCGTTTATTAACTAAACGTTAAATTAATAATAATAATAATAATAATGATAATAATAATAAAATGACATATATGCGAATAGAAATGAAAATAAGGGTTATTAATTAATTTTCGTACGAAAGAAGAATTAAAAAAAATTTTTAAATGTTTTACATTATCATTTTATTTAAACGAATGTAACCGTTTTCTAACGATCCGTCGGATGTGTGCATATATAACTTTTTCAACGTGATTATTTCCCCTTTTTTTTTTTACAATTTTATTATAAATTGCATTTATTTCCGCGTGAATTTTATTTATAAAACTCACGTCATCTTAGATTGAAACGTGTTGATACGGCGGACGCGCAATGCATTGTGGGTAAAAAAAAAAAGAATAAAAAATCGTTTTTTTTTTTTTAAATCTATCTTCGTCTTTTTGATGATTTCTTTCAATTTAAAAAAAATTTTTTTTTTCTTAAAAATGATTTTAAAAAATGGAATATTTTTAATTGAAAAATATTAAAAACAATTAATAAATTATTAATAAAATTATTTAATTTTCGAACCACGAAATTTTAATTTAAGATTTATCGAAAAATTTACGCTTATTTTTTTTAAGTTCGAATACTATGACGTCATTTGCAATATTTTCAAACCGTTAATTTAATTTAATTTAATATGTCCGTCGGCTCATCGTATATATAAACTAGGTTCGAAACATTTTTAATTATTTTAATTTATTCATTCGCGTGTACGTTTCATTTCCATATATTTAATTAACAACAACATAATCGTCGAAGGAAAAAAAAAATCGTGTAAATTTTTTATTACACGATTTTTCCTCGTTTATTTATTTATTTATTTATTTATCGCGTGTGAATAATTATAAATTACTCAAACGTGTTTTTTTTTTCACCTTTTCATCCGCGGATTTAATAAAAAGGAGAAAAAACGCGTGATTTTATTTCAAATTTGTTTAGTTTTTGTAAAATTAAAAGTTAAATAATAAATTGAAATAAATAAATAAATGAATAAAAATTAAATTTTCTCTTACGTTATTATCAATTTACCTCTCCCCCTCCGCTCCCCTCTCCTCCTCCTCCCCCCCACTCCAAACACACCGCCTACTCGGTCCGAATAAATTATTTTTATTCGACCAATGAAAAATAGAATTTGAAAATTTTTCATTGGTCGGTTTTTGCTCACGATCACGTTTGAATCCAGTTAACGCGCGCCGTGAAATTTTTAACGGTTTTTTTCGCTTTTTTTCTTTTTTTTTTTTAAATAATTAAATGCGTATAAATCGGGCTTATTTCGTTTTTACGATTTGTTTTTTACTTTTCAAATAAACAAAAATATATGTATGCATATCAATTTAATAAATTATTTAATAGAAAATAAATAAAAACCGTATAAAATTGATTTTATTTGTAATTTTCGTTCCGGAACGTTATAACGACATTTTTTGTCAATTTTTTTTTTTTCAAATTATAATTGAAACTTTAATTCTATTATGAATCCGAATCGTTATTTTATTATTTACGCGGTTAATATTATTAATTTTAAACAGTTTTTCATTATTATGATTGATATTAAATTAGAACAAAACCAAAAAACCTTTTTTTTTTTTTACATTTGGTTAAATTTAATTTAAATTTAAATAATCACTTACCTTGTTTTCTTTTTGAAAAACGATTTAATAACGGTTTTTTTTCACACATACACTTATATTTCAAATTAATTACTTTCTTTCTTTTTTTCTTTTTACTTTAAATTATTTAAAATAAACTTTAAAATAAACTCAAATAAAATAAAACAAAATCACTCCGAAATAAAAAAAACTTTTCGTTGAGTAGTTACCACTTCGACTGACACTACCGTAATAACTGATGAAAATTTTTCTACGGTTCATTTATTACGTCATAGAGATTATTTTTTTTCACAGAGATAAATGACGTCACAATTGCTCGTTTCTCATTGGTCCCTTAGTTTTTAAATACGTTTCATTTGTTTCCCTCGTAAACTATTCCTTTAATTCATTTTCTACAACTATTTTAATTCTTTAGATTTTTTTTTTTACTACAACCAGACGACGACGACGACGACAATTTAGGGCAACAAGACGATCATTTACCTTTTTAACATCCGTTAAAAAAAATTCCAGGGTAAAAAAATTAAAATTAAAATTTGTTTTTTTTTTTTTATTAAATATTTTTTTTAATCGTAACGAAATTTACAGTCTATAAAAATTAAATGTACAAAAATATTTTTTTTATTAAAATTTATCCTAAAATACATTTATTAATATTAATATTATTATTATTATTATTAATGTTTTTCTTCGTATAAAAAAAAATTAATAAAAAATAAAAATAAAAATAAAATAAAATTCATTTGCAACATTATTCAGACTAGTTTACAAAATTACAAAAAAAAAAAAAATTACATAATAATAATAATAATAATAATAATTATAAATCATATTATTATTATTATTTTTCTTTATTACATAAAGAAACTGTTTAAGGTAAGGGGGGAAGGAGAGAGAGGGGGTGGAGAAATGTGGGAGGGACGGGGGGAAGAATCGGGCAGTGATTATTATTATTACGTTATATCATCATCATTATTATTAGCGCGCTTTTTCTTACAATCAGTCTGTTTTTTTGTTTCTCATTTAAATAAAATTATATATTTACATATTTTCTAATTTATTTATAATATGATTTCTCTTCGTGTTTATTGCTTCGGTTGAACTGGATTATTTTCATTTTTAATGGCGTCGATTTTGGCTATGATTTTAACCGCCGGACCCAATTTCATGGACATGACGGACATGAGATGATCGGGTTTGAGAAGCATCAAAGCTTCGCCGTCGATGTCTTGCATCGCGAAATCTTCGACGTAATCCGCGCAACCCGGCAAGTTTCGAATGAATTCGCACACGTCTGCCACCTGCAAAAAAAAAAAAAAAAAAAAAAAAAAATCAATCACCGTCGTCGGTGTCGTTTCGATCATTTTATGTTGTCACACGTGTAATTAATAAAACACGTGGACAAATATCGTCCAGAAAACTCACCGTCCATTGCAACGGATTGACTTTGTCGCCATCTTCGTTTGTGAAATTTGCATTTTCCTTACTTTCTTCTTCCGGCGACGAAGAACTTTCGTCAACCGATTCGTTCATCATGTCTCCGTCGGCATCCGCTTTTATTTCCTCTTTGGCTATTAAATCAACTCTCGAACTTCCGCTCACGTTAAACCTTAAAATGAAAATTTAAATTTTACAAACAAATTTTTCATTATTATTATTATTATTATTTTTACCGTTTTCCTAATCGTACCTTTTGGCGCAAGACATGGAACAAAACCTTTTCGATTTTTTAAATTTTGCTTTCAAATCTTTTTTCCCGCACGTTTCGCAAGTCGCGAGCTTTTTAAATTTTCCACTTTCGTTATTGTTTCCCAATAGAGATTTTTTCATGGGGGGCTCGCCGTCTTCGTTGAGTTTTTTCAATAGGCCATCCATGCAACCTCTGTTGACTGGAAAAGGTTCGGATGATTCTTGTATAACGAAACCGTCAATGACGTGAGTCAACACTTGAGGTTTAACCACGACCATTGCTTTGGGTTGAACCCCACCCAGAGAATCTTTATCGTTTGTTTTCTTTTCGTTTTCTTTGTCTTCACCCGACGCGACATTGTTACTACCCGCCTCGAGGGTTCCTCCCGTTTTTTCCACTTTGACTTCTGCTGCGGGTGCGGTACCTGTTACGCGTACAATAATCGAAAATTATATTTTTTGGAAAAAGGAACATTCAATCGATTACTTCTTCTTCGATTTTTTTAACAATTACCAGAAGCGGCGGCGGCGGCGGCAGCAGCAGCAGCAACACCGGCGGCTACATTAACACCCGTCGCAGCGCTCGATTCCTCCGAACCTGACGTGTTGTCATCATTCGGACGTCCGGATGATGCCGTTTCCGGTCCCCCTGTCCCGTCCGTTTTGTTTTCCGTTCCTTCTTGTTTTAAATTTTGTTGCGTGGGTAATACTTGTTGAGCAATGGGTACTCCCTATGAATAAAAAAAAAAAACATTTTAGAAACAAGTTACAACTTTTGACTCGACACAAAAAAAAAATAATAATAATAATAATCGGATTACGTAGTATTAAAAATACCTGAACTTGTTGACCGGCTGATAGTGCCAAACCTGATGCCATGGTCGTGATACCCGGTACAGCTTGAACAATCATATTTCCCATTACTGGACCCATTTGTCCCGGTGGCATTGATACAACCGGCATAACATTTCGGTCGGCAGGATTTTGCATGTTATTGCTGAGTATTATTTGACCTGAACGACAAATTAAACAAAATTTAAACCTTTTTTTTTTTTTTTTTTTTTTACACAGGTACGAAAGAAAAGAAAAAAAAACTTGAAAAATACCCGAAGGTGTTTTTTGTTCCATCGGTTGATGCAACATGTTTTGCATTTGCTCGATTTGATTAAGAGGCTGTTGCTGCGGCGGAACTCCCTGCTGTTGTTCGGGAATTTGATTTTGAAATGATTTTATTATTTTATCTTGTCCTACATTTGAAACTACGATTCTGCAAAAAGAATTGAAAAATTAATCGACCTGAATTCCTCGGAAAAGTTAAATGAAAAAAAATAATTCAACAGAGCAAATGAAATTACTTTGGCTGTAAAACTTGTCCTGCGGAAGATTTTGTTTGATTTGCTGCGTCCGACTTTTGCGAAGTTGCCATGCTTGGCATTCTGTAAACATTTTTTGTTCGTACCTGAAACCGACACACATTTGTTAAAGTCACACCATTTACACACGCGTAACCTTTTCGAAATTTCATCGAATGTAAATAATACCTTCGTTCCTTGAGCTTTTTGCGATTGATAAGTCGCTTGGTGTACCGTCGTTTGCGTTTGACCGGTTTGCGTGCTCACGCTGGCAGGCCTTATATTTTGCTGTCCTATCGAACTTGGCAGTATGGTCGAAAACGTTTTAGGAATGGCAGTCTTGGGTTGAACGTTTCCCACCGCTTCGTTGTTTATTTGCTGTCCCGCTATTTCTAAAAATCAAAGAATGAATCAAAATTAAGGTTTGAGTCGAGTCCTGAGGTTTTGAAGTAAGAATCGAAAGAGTAACGACGTACGATTATGCTGTGGAATAGATGAGGGTTGAGTATTTTGAATGAACATCCCCGTCTGCTCGTGTTGAGGATTTCTAATAAATATTTGACTTCCTTGAGCTAACAAAGCTGAGCTTTGTATCGCACCGGGAGCCCAAGCCAAACCTTGAGGCAATCCCGTGGGTCCGAATGTCGCTTGCCAAGGAGCAAATTGCATGGCTTGAGTTGAACCTTGAGGAACTTGTGGCACTCCTCTCTGTTGCTGGGTATACTAAATACGAAAAAACAAACGTATTTTAACGTCTCGACATCTTCAGGGTAAAATTTAAAAGTTTGTGAGAAAAAAAAAAGGTACTTCGTACCTGGATGGGACTTAGAATTTGAGGCTGTATGATAGTTTGAGCTTGAGTGGTTATACCCTGAGGTTGAGAACTGACCAAACTACCGATCGATACGTTCTGCTGCTGGTTGGTCGTTTGCTTTGCATTATTATTATTCGACTTGGTGATCATCTGTAAAAGTAAAAATTACGTCACAATACGTTTGTCTTTTTCCCACATAACAAAAATCAAATAACACACGTGATAATAATAATAATAAAATGGTCTTACTTTCTGCATTTCTTGAGGTTTTCCCTGTTGCTGCGAAAGAATATTAGTCTGTCCTAAAACACCCAATTGAGAAATGACTAATGTTTGATTGTTACCGGAAGTTGGAATGGTCGCATAACCGGGAAAGGAAGTTGTTTGCCCTTGAACTAATTGCTTTCCTTGAGCAGTGGTCAGCATGTGCGGCATTTGCCCGGATTGAAATGCTTTTCCAGCGGCTATAACCTGTATGGGTTGATTCATATTCGCAGGATGCAAAGCAATGTTTCCCGGCATTATCAGTTGTCCTTGAGTGTTATACACGGGTTGAATGTAAGTCGGATTTTGAATGGGCTGCTGAATGACTTGGACCTATCGGTAAAAAAAAAAGCTCTGTGTGAAACCCCGTCGGATGTAACGAGTAGAATAAGCGTTTATGAGAACAAAGACAAATTTCTTACGCGTCCGTGCCCAGGCCAATCCGCCATTTGTTGCGGGGGTCCCGTGCTCATCGTCGTTATGGTCGTGCAACCGCTTTGAGTGGGCATCGGAGCTATGGTAGGAGGACTCTGCAAATTTTGCATTGCTTGTTGAGGCAATATAGTTTGTTGAGCGGCCATTACCATCGTCGAAGTCGGATTCATCGTCGCATTCGATGACGCAACCTAAAGTTTCCCAAAACAAAATATTATTAATACGACTACGAAACGATTTGAAAGAAAAGAAAAAAAAAAAAGGACGACGAGTCGACAAAAACTCACCCGATTTCCCTGGGGATGCATTTGATCACTGCCATCTTGAGATATTTGAACTTGTTGAACTTGTATTTGATTTTCAACTTGCTGCCTTTGTATTTGAGCTTGCTGCTGTTGTGGGGCTTGCTGTTGTTGCTGAGCGTTTTGCTGTTGCTTATTATCATTCATTTTTACCCTGAAACACGATTTCAACGAATAAATAAAACATCATCATCATTATTATTATTATTAACTTATCGAATGAGAGTTTAAGAGTAAAAGCAACAATATATATATATTTTTTTTTGTAATACGTTGTTTGACTTCTTTTATAAAAAAAAAAAAAACAAGTTTTATTTATTTTATTTTATTTTTAACACAAATTACACGCAAGGGATGATTCCAGAAAGGAAAAAAAAAGGAAATAAAAAATGTTTTCCTTTTTTTTCCTTTTTTCCTTTTTTTTTTTTTTTTTTTTGTAACTGAATTCCCTTGTTACCATTAAATAAAACATAGTCTCTAAGCTTTTGATAAGGTTTTTTTGTTTCCAAACAACACAAACAACAAACAATAAATAATTTTTTTATTAGTTTTCTTTTTTAATAGAAAACAAACTGGAAAAAAAATAAAAATAAATAAATAAATAAAGTAAACATTTAATCCGTCCATAAAAAAACGAAAAAAAAAAAAAAAAAAATGAATAAAGAAACCAGTACGGATTAATGTCAGGTGAAACGCAATAATAAAACTTATACTTAAATTTAAAAATTTTCTTTTTCTTTTTGGTCAGTTGTAATAACCGTAATTTATAATAATAATAATAATAATAATAATAATAATAATAATAATAATAATAATAATAATGATGATGATGATGATGATAATTTTTATTATTATAATTTGCGGTCCTGTAAAAATAACGTTTAAAGATTTACGAAAAAAAAAAAAAAAAAAAAAAAAACTTGGTGCTGTCTCGCCCCTCAAAACCTTAAAATCAGGTTTTTTTTTCATTCTTTCCCTACTCCTCCCCTTCCCTCCTCCTGCATTTAAAAAAAAAAAAATTTTTTTTTTACGCGAGGGTTGTTTCGGTTCGATTTCGAAACCCTTCGTTTTTATTATATTAAGTCATTCACAAAATCCAGATCCTTCCCCTCTTCAGCCGAGCCAGACGATTCGGAGAAGATTAAACCGTGAAAAAATTTTAATCAAAAACTATCGTACGAAATAAATGAAACAAACATTAAACATGGGGATGCATCCCCTAACGAAAACCAACCCCCCTCCCCCCCAAAAAAAAAAAAGTCACATACGAGCAAACATTCGACGGTTATGGATGGAAGAGGATTCACAACAAGATGGAGAGATACGAAATAAAATAAAAAAAAAAAAAAACTTTCCTTTGAATTAGCAGTAGGGCCAACATTCATTTCATAACCGATATACCGGACAGGTGATGGTGTTGGTGGTGCTGCGCAACCCCCCTCCCCCCACACACGCACGCACGCACGCCAGGTATGCATGCAGTTGTCTCGTGTTTTTTTTTCTTTCTTTATTTTCTTTTTACCATCTTCGTGTGTTATCAGGTTGCGTGAATCGCCGCATCGTCAACACAAATTTTTCGGGTAAAATTTATCGGTGCGTTCGAATGCAATTCGGAGGGACACGGGAAAAACATTAACCGTCGTTTTTCATTTGAATAAAAAAAAACTTAAATTAAAATAAAAAGACCGAGGTTAAAATAAATTTTCCCTATTGAAACTCTACCATTTTAAAATTATTAAAAATTCAGAGAAAAAAAAAAAATGGAATCTTACCCCCTCAGACACTAGGATTTCTGGAATTTCGATATTATTTAATACCAAACGGAGAACAAAGACAGAGAGACAGAGAGAGAGAGAGAGAGAGAGAGAGAGAGAGAGAGAGAGAGAGAGAGAGAGAGAGAGAGAGAGAGAGAGAGAGAGAGAGAGAGAGAGAGAGAGAGTTATTGTCGTCGTCGTAGTTTCTAGAAATCCACAACCGTAACAACTACAAAATAATTTTTAAAAGACTTTTTTTTTTTTTTTGCAACAAAAAATATAAACATTACAATTAACATTTTAATTTATCAAAATCTCCTCCACACCGTTATGATTTATGGGATAAGTTGAAAAGAAAAACAAAAGAGAGAGAGAGAGAGAGAGATGGGGGGCGGAGGGAAAGAACTCCAAAAAAAAAAAACAAGGAAAAGAGGAAAAGGAAAAGAAATTTTCGGTGGGAAATTAAAAAAAAAAAAAAACTTTTAAAAAAATTAAACTCGAAAAAAAAAAAAAAAAATTTTCTTGTTGTTGTGAAGAGAGTTCGCCATTTTCTTTTTCTCCCCTCCCCTCCCCTTCCCCACAGTATTCCCATCATCACTTTTTTAAACGTTCTTTCTTTAGGTTATGTATTTTACGCAAAACTAAACACGAACGGGGGAGGGAATGAGAAGGATAGGGAAGGGGATGGGAATTCGCATACGAAAACGTCACCCTCTCCCGTTTTTTTTTTTAATTCTTTATTAAATCGCGCCTAAAAAACCTTTTTTTTTTTTTTTCAAGCATTCACGGTATTGGAAAATAATAATAATGATGATGACGATGATAATGATAATAATAATAAAAAATACCAAAATGAATACGGCGCGGCTGTTTGGGAATATACACACACACACACACAAAAAAAGAGAGAGAA
Organism: Pediculus humanus corporis; assembly: GCF_000006295.1. Classification (NCBI taxonomy): domain Eukaryota; kingdom Metazoa; phylum Arthropoda; class Insecta; order Psocodea; family Pediculidae; genus Pediculus; species Pediculus humanus. Next base: position 37,004 of record NW_002987470.1, on the reverse strand, counting down.
AAAGAGAGAAAAGTTTTTTTCGAAACACCTTGTAGCTCGGGTTGCGAAGGGATCACAACATTGAACAAGATCAATAAGGGTCTTCCATCCCTCACCGTATCTGACAAAAGTCCCTGGAGGGTTAGTACCCTCGGATTTATAAACGCATTTTCTGTCCCTTTCACGTCTGCTCCGGGTTAATGTGCAACATTTCCAAACCGAAAAGAAAACACGAAAAAAATTTAATTTTTTTTCTCTCTTTTTCTCTCCAGGTTTTTTTTCCCTTCCTTTTCCTTTTTCTCCTCCTGTAAAAACCTGTACGTATTTTTATTGGGGAGCGGGGAGAAAATTCAATTCAAAACAATTATAATAATAATAATAATAATAATAATAATAATAATAATAATAAAAGCCAACGGCCATAGCGTGCTGGTCACACCGGTTCCCGTACGATCACCGAAGTTAAGCAGCATCGGGCGTGGTGCAAACTTGGATGGGTGACCGTTTGAGAACGCCACGTGCTGTTGGCTTAAAAAGAGCAAAAAAATGAGAACAAGACAAAGTAAGAACCAAAAACAAAATCTTGTTCTACGGTCGACCTGAGGCAACTCGACGAGAATGTGAATTTCACTGCTTCTGACCTGGCCACTCCAAAGATGTTAGTCACTGGAGCCCAGTTCAGGAGACAAATCGTTCCCATCGAAAAAGACGGACTCAGGAAGACCTTCAAGAATTGATGTGGTGCTATCTTATAATAAGTGGCACCACCGAAATTCGAGTATTTGTCCCTAAGGAATCGGGTAGAAACCTCGGATAAATACTTAAAAACTCCGACAAGTAGCCTTGTCGTGTTTAATGGTGGATAATAATAATAATAATAATAATAATAATAATAATAATAATAATAATAATAATAATAATGAAATTGCGCGTATACTCGTAAAATTTCAATTTTTTTTTCTTCCGTTACGACCTCGTTCCACCAACATCCGAAAAAAAAAAAAATTTCTCAAAATTCCAATAATACCTTTCGGAATTCCAACTTTTGAAAAAAAAAAATATATAAACGCACATATTTTTTTTTTTTTATATATATATAAATTATCTAAAAAATTTTAAGAAGAGAAAAATTAAAAAAATAAGATAAAAAAAAAAAAAATGTATTCTTTTGATGTTATCACACCTGGAGGCCATTAGTTACGCTACAAGAAAATTTTTTTTTTTTTTTTTTTTTGGTTTTTAGTTTAATAATTTCACTACGCGTTTATCTTTTCCACATTTTTATTTTAATATTAACGCGCAACGCGGTTCGGGGATAATGCAAGAGCAGAAGAAAAAAAAAAAAGAAAAAAAATTCCAGAAAAAAAAAAAAAAGGTAAAATGCAAAACACTGACTTCCATTCATTCATCCACACAACCACCTAAGGGAATTATTTACATTAAATGAAAAAGGAAAAAAGAAAAAAAGAAAAAGAATTTTCCAGCGAAAATCTAAAAAAAAAAGTAATAACGGAAACATCATCATCATCATCATCATTTACTCTTTCTCAAAACTTTTCCCTGGAATAAATCCAAAGAAGCATTTAGAGTAAATATAACAATAAGGGATGCTGGAAAAAAGATTTTAATAAAAATTTTCATTTTTTCCAAAAATCATTTCCACGTTTCAATAAGAGGTTATAATAGTTAAACGTACCTTTTCCACCCGCATCCCGCACCCTCCCCCCTCAGTACACGCTCAGGTACCAATCAAAAAAAATTAATTTTTCCCTCCCTCCCTGCTCCGCCCACCCCCTCAAAAAAAACCTTAATAAAAGTAATTTAAAGTTAAATGAAAAACTAATTGGGTACCTATCGGATCAATAGGTAGGTACGTAGGTAGGTAGATACCTATCCGACCTGGTATCAACAAACCAATAATTTTATTAACTAAAAAAAAAAAAAAAGAAAAAAAATTACGTTAATTTACGTTAAACCTCACGAAACCTTTCTTTCCTTCATTATCATTTTTTTAATTTTTATCTATATCGAAATAACAAACCTTTAATTTCGAGAGAGAGAGAGAGAGAGAGAGAGAGAGAGAGAGAGAGAGAGAGAGAGAGAGAGAGAGAGAGAGAGAGAGAAAGAGAGAGAGAGAGAGAGAGAGAGAGAGAGAGAGAGAGAGAGAGAGAGAGAGAGAGAGAAAGAGAGAGAGAGAGAGAGAGAGAGAGAGAGAGAGAGAGAGAGAGAGAGAGAGAGAGAGAAAGAGAGAGAGAGAGAGAGAGAGAGAGAGAAAGAGAGAGAGAGAGAGAGAGAGAGAGAGAGAGAGAGAGAGAGAGAGAGAGAGAGAGAGAGATGGAAACCTAGATATAAAACCGTGGAAAAATTCATTTCACTTCTCCCCCCTAACTTCCCACGACCTCTCCAGCAGACCTCTTTCTCACTTCGGGTACTACCATCTTTCTCTCTCTCTCTCTCTCTACATTTAGGGACATACGACACTCACTCACACGTTAGCGTCCACGAAACGAATTCTATCCGATTCGAGGAGTGGGGGGAGGGAGAGGGAGGAGGTAAAAAACCAATTGATGATACGTATATATCGATAAGAAAATAAAATCAAATCCATTCACGAAACGACGACATTTTTTATTTTTCTCATCATTCTCATTCTCATTCTTATTATTATTATTAGTAATTTTTTTTCGTGGGGCTGATAAGAAACGTGACACCGTCGTACTCGGGGAAAAGAATGAACGTTCGAACGAGAGTTCGTGCCACGACACAATTTTACGCATCGCGTTACCTCAAATTAATTTTATATAGTAAAATAAATCAAGTCAGCGAAAAAAAAAAAAAAACCCAAGCGGATGCCATAGACACGCACAAGCGTAGTTTTACGTCATTTTGTTTTAACCTTCCCGGAATTTTTCCTCTCTCAAAAACCCAAAACAAAAAACAAAATCGTTTAAATGACGTAGTAAGT
>NW_002987470.1:19267-34040 GCF_000006295.1 Pediculus humanus corporis | reverse complement strand
CTTTTTTTTTTTTTTTCAAGCATTCACGGTATTGGAAAATAATAATAATGATGATGACGATGATAATGATAATAATAATAAAAAATACCAAAATGAATACGGCGCGGCTGTTTGGGAATATACACACACACACACACAAAAAAAGAGAGAGAAAAAGAGAGAAAAGTTTTTTTCGAAACACCTTGTAGCTCGGGTTGCGAAGGGATCACAACATTGAACAAGATCAATAAGGGTCTTCCATCCCTCACCGTATCTGACAAAAGTCCCTGGAGGGTTAGTACCCTCGGATTTATAAACGCATTTTCTGTCCCTTTCACGTCTGCTCCGGGTTAATGTGCAACATTTCCAAACCGAAAAGAAAACACGAAAAAAATTTAATTTTTTTTTCTCTCTTTTTCTCTCCAGGTTTTTTTTCCCCTTCCTTTTCCTCCTCCTCCTGTAAAAACCTGTACGTATTTTTATTGGGGAGAATAATAATAATAATAATAATAATAATAATAATAATAATAATAATAATAATAATAATAATAATAATAATAATAATAATAATAATAATAATAAATAAATTGGGCGTATACTCGTAAAATTTCAATTTTTTTTTCTTCCGTTACGACCTCGTTCCCCCAACATCCGAAAAAAAAAAAAATTTCTCAAAATTCCAATAATACCTTTCGGAATTCCAACTTTTGAAAAAAAAAAAAATATATAAACGCACATATTTTTTTTTTTTTTATATATATATATAAATTATCTAAAAAATTTTAAGGAGAGAAAAGTTAAAAAAATAAGATAAAAAAAAAAAGTATTCTTTTGATGTTATCACACCTGGAGGCCATTAGTGACGCTACAAGAAAATTTTTTTTTTTTTTGCTTTTAGTTTAATAATTTCACTACGCGTTTATCTTTTCCACATTTTTATTTTAATATTAACGCGCAACGCGGTTCGGGGATAATGCAAGAGCAGAAGAAAAAAAAAAAAGAAAAAAAATTCCAGAAAAAAAAAAAAGGTAAAATGCAAAACACTGACTTCCATTCATTCATCCACACAACCACCTAAGGGAATTATTTACATTAAATGAAAAAGGAAAAAAGAAAAAAAGGAAAAGAATTTTCCAGCGAAAATCTAAAAAAAAAAGTAATAACGGAAACATCATCATCATCATCATCATTTACTCTTTCTCAAAACTTTTCCCTGGAATAAATCCAAAGAAGCATTTAGAGTAAATATAACAATAAGGGATGCTGAGAAAAAGATTTTAATCAAAATTTTCATTTTTTCCAAAAATCATTTCCACGTTTCAATAAGAGGTTATAATAGTTAAACGTACCTTTTCCACCCGCATCCCGCACCCTCCCCCCTCAGTACACGCTCAGGTACCAATCAAAAAAAATTAATTTTTCCCTCCCTCCCTCCCTGCTCCGCCCACCCCCTCAAAAAAAACCTTAATAAAAGTAATTTAAAGTTAAATGAAAAACTAATTGGGTACCTATCGGATCAATAGGTAGGTACGTAGGTAGGTAGATACCTATCCGACCTGGTATCAACAAACCAATAATTTTATTAACTAAAAAAAAAAAAAAAGAAAAAAAATTACGTTAATTTACGTTAAACCTCACGAAACCTTTCTTTCCTTCATTATCATTTTTTTAATTTTTATCTATATCGAAATAAACAAACCTTTAATTTCGAAAGAGAGAGAGAGAGAGAGAGAGAGAGAGAGAGAGAGAGAGAGAGAGAGAGAGAGATGGAAACCTAGATATAAAACCGTGGAAAAATTCATTTCACTTCTCCCCCCTAACTTCCCACGACCTCTCCAGCAGACCTCTTTCTCACTTCAGGTACTACCATCTTTCTCTCTCTCTCTCTCTCTCTACATTTAGGGACATACGACACTCACTCACACGTTAGCGTCCACGAAACGAATTCGATCCGATTCGAGGAGTGGGGGGAGGGAGAGGGAGGAGGTAAAAAACCAATTGATAATACGTATATATCGATAAGAAAATAAAATCAAATCCATTCACGAAACGACGACATTTTTTATTTTTCTCCTCATTCTCATTCTCATTCTTATTATTATTATTGTAATTTTTTTTCGTGGGGCTGATAAGAAACGTGACACCGTCGTACTCGGGGAAAAGAATGAACGTTCGAACGAGAGTTCGTGCCACGACACAATTTTACGCATCGCGTTACCTCAAATTAATTTTATATAGTAAAATAAATCAAGTCAGCGAAAAAAAAAAAAACCCAAGCGGATGCCATAGACACGCACAAGCGTAGTTTTACGTCATTTTGTTTTAACCTTCCCGGAATTTTTCCTCTCTCAAAAACCCAAAACAAAAAACAAAATCGTTTAAATGACGTAGTAAGTTAAATAAGAGGCGGACTCCCAATATTAATAATAATAATAATAATAGCTTCGGTAGTAGATGATATTATTATTAACTTCACGTGTGCCCTGAAGAAGAGAAAAATTTCGCCATAATTTATTTTCGATTCGATTAATAAACAATTACAAAAAAACGCGCCTCCATTGATAACCAATCACGTCCATTAATTTTTTTCAATCGGCGATTGGAAAAATTAAAAAAAAAAAAAAAAAATCAATTATATTAATAACCCGATCGAAATTTCCAGTTTTTTTTTTTTTTAATAGGCCCAAAGCAAAAAATCAAGAGGTCAAACATTTGGAAAAAAAAGGGTGAGAACGAAAATTTAGCCCCCCCTCCCCCTTCTCCCCCGATCCCGAAGAAATTCATTTTTGTTTCATCATTTGCAAAAAATTCGCATTCATCAAACTCATTACAAACTCGTTCAGTTACCTTTTCTCTCTCTCTCCCTCACTCTCTTTCTCTTTCTTTCTCTCCAACGTTAAGTTGATACTCATCAGAAAAAAGAAACCGGTGGTTTATTCATCTTCTTCGCTTTCAGAGGGACGAAAAGAAAAAAAAATCTGCTGCGGAAACGAGATACGAATGAATCCGTAACAAGGAAGCAGAAAAAAAAAAAAAAAAATTTTTTTTTCATTTTTTTCTTCGCCGGTTTTTTTTCATCATCCTCCTCCCCCTCCTCCTTCCGGTAAACAGAGAAAAAAACCGGAAGTAGAAAAATAGAAATTATTACAATGGTCATAACGAAGAAAGAACCTTTTTACATAAATCAAAAGGAAGAGAAAGAATATAGAAGAGAGCGGCGAGTTTCAGGAAATTCATTTTGGGTAAAAATTTTCTGATTAAATTTCTGGACAAAGAGAGAGAGACAGAGACAGAGACAGAAAGAGAGAGAGAGAGAAAGTGAGAGAGAGACACAAAGAGCGAGAGAGAGAGAAAGAGAGAGATAGAGAGAAATGATAAATGTTACCGGCGAAAGCGAAAATGAAAAAAAAAAAAAATTTTTTTTGTCTTCTTCCTACCGGGAAATCGAATTCCGGGTTCGTCGCAAGAATTTTCCAAATTTTTTCGCGGGTGAAAAAGAAAAAGAAAAAAACGAAAATAATAATAATAATAGTAACGAGCTTTTATTTAACGTCAATTTTTTTTCCTTTCCTTTGTTCTTATAATTGTTTCCAACTTTTCGTTACGCGTTTCTTCTTTCCTTATTCTCTCTTCCCGATTTTCCTCTCGCTCGCACACCCTCCCCCTTCCCTCCCCTCGCCCCTTTCATTCCCCTCTTCCCTCCCGGTCGATTCCGTTATTGAAAATTTTAATAAACCTGCCAAATCCATATGTACGAATTTCGCGCTCCCCAACAATATATATATATATATAAAGTTTCCTTTTTTTAATCACTCTTCATTGTTTTAACGGCAACAGCAGCAGCAACAAAAACAACAACAACAATAATAATAATAATAATAATATCCACGTGTTCATTTTCCTTTCCGCATTACAAAAAAAAAAAAAAAAAATTCAAAATCAAATTTCAATCTAATTTCTAAAGAAAAAAAAAAAACCAAAATTTCTCAAATTACAAAATATATCAATAATAATAATAATAATAATAATAATAATAATAATAATAATAATAATAATAATAATAATAATATTTTATCCTCCTCTCTCGTGCATTTGCCTAATTTCTTTAAAAATCTTTTTTTTTTCTCTCTCTCTCTCTCTCTTCATTCGGAAACGGGATATCACAAATTTAAAATCAGACAACGACCGTCGTCTGCTGATGACACCAATAGGAAATATTTAAACCCAACGGCCATTTACAACTCCCACACGATTCCACCACTCCCTTCCACCCACCTTCACTCACTCACTCACTCTCTCTCTCTCTCTCTTTCTTCCTTCCATCTCACAGTTATGTGCCGTGCCATGTCAGAGAAACTTTCCAACCAACCAACTTCTTTTTTTATACCTGTTTTTGACGGTTTCCTTTTATTTTGTTTGCTTTTTTTTTCTTTCTCTTTTTGTGTAAATTGAATTCATACGCTTTTCAAGTTTTTTATAAAACTCTTTTCTATGCATTTCATCGTGAGTAAACGACTCCCCTCTCCTCCTCCTCCTCCTACGTGAAGAAGAAGAAGATGGGAAGAAAAGGACGAAATGAGAGAGAGAGAGAGAAAAAAAAAACATTATCGAATGTTGTAACCGAAACCTAAAAGGAAGGAAAAACGAGAGGGTAAAAGACGGAAAGACGACGCGTGTAAAAAAAAACCTTTTCGAGGGGGGGGGGAGGGGGAAAAAAAAGGGAAAAAGCAATAATAAATTTCAATGAAAAAGACGTGCTGTGTGCAAAGCGCGTTCAAATGATTTTTCAAACATTTTTTTTTTTTTCTGTTTTAAAGGATTCGAATTTCCAACAGCACAAATTCAAAACATTTTAACCAACGCATTACGAGCACACGCACACGCACGCACACACAACTTATACATATATAAACGTATGCAAAGAGTCAAAGGTTAAATATGGCACAATTTTTTTTTTTTTTTTACTTCCTTTCCTTTTTGGTTTTTTTTTTCTTTTTTTTTATTCCCCCCCCCCCCCATTTCGTTAGTTTGTATCCTCACAACGGCCAAAAATCTTTTTGTAATAAATAAATAAAAAAAAAAAAATCCACCCAGAGTGAGTTTCAAAGGGTGGTACTTTAAATTAAGGGGGGAAAAAAAAGAAGAAGAGAAAAAAAAAATAACGGGAACAATGGTAATAAAAATAATAATAATGATGATGATAACAATAATAAAAGCAAAAACTACCATATAAGGGAAACGTGTAATGCAGATGGAAGACCTCAGGGAGAGTGAGTGAGAGAGAGAGAGAGAGAGAGAAAAAAGAGACAGAAAAAAGAGGGAAAAATAAAATGGGGGAAATGAAAAGCGAATTGGGAGAGAATGAATGAGGGTAGAAAAACTTTAGGGTTCTCTCTCTCTCTTATTTTATCTCGTTCTCTCCCTATTTTTCTCTCTTTCTATCTTTTTTTTTTTTTTTTTTTAGAGAAATGGAGAATTTTCAAATGAATAAAAACAGTTTTCCAAAATGTTTATCAATTCTCCATTACTATTTTTGTTGTTGTTACGTCACTAAACCGTCCATGGAACGACTCTCTACGACTTCTGGATAGATTTATGCGTGGAAATAAATTACTCCGGATATTACGATTGCATGTCCTTCGTTCTCTCTTTCTTTTTTTTTTTTTTTTTTTCAAATAAAAAAAATACTCGTGAGAGTTTGTATGAACGGTTTTTTTTTTTTTTTTGCTTCTATTCAGTTATGCGCCATTACATTTTCCATTAATTATAACTATGTTAATGAAATAAGACAACAATGTCGGAGAGATCAATATTAAACACGGCACAGCATAAAAGTCTCTACTGCATTATTAATAATATTTTCGAGAGGAGTCGAGGGGATGGGGGGGAAGAGAAAAAAATCAGTTAACAAGTCACGTTAAAAAAAAAAATGTCCATCACACATATTCTCATTGTTTGATATATGTGATTGAAAAATCCAATTTAAATCCCCAGCCAATTTTCTATCTATCTCTCTCTCTCTCTCTCTCTCTCTCTCAAAAAAAGAAAGAAAAAAAAAAAATAAATGGTACAACCCTCATAGAAAGGGAACCATTATGAATTGGTAAAAAAAAAAAACAGGACTAAAGTTTTTTTTTTTTTTTTTTCAAGGTTTCTGACCCATCTACACAATTTATACCTGTCAAATTCCCAAAAAAAAAAAAAAGAAGAATATACATCAGACTAAACTACCTGAAAAGGTTTTTTTCCCTTTTTTTTTTTTTTTTTTTATATTTCCCATCCCCCAATGAAGCCATTATGGTTTTTTTTTTTTTTCCTTTTTTCACTTCATCAAAATCACTCTCAAGTATAACTCATAATTTTTTTTTTTTTTTTTTTTTTTTTTAAACAGGGATCCATTTAAAAAAGTGAGGGTGAATATTTTTATGTAAAAAAAAAAAAACTAAACGACCAGCGCCGCCATGTTACCGAGCCATACATTACAACCAATGCAAATAATAATAATAATAATAATGAATGCATAAAAACAAGATTTTTTTAATCTTTAAAAATTGTCCAAAAAAAGAATGGAATTTTTTTTTTTTTTTTTTTTTCAGATAATAAGCTAAAGCCATGAAATTAGTTTTTTTCCTTAAAAATCAATTTCAAAAATTGTTTTTTCCCCCCCCCCCCCCCATTCAATTTCCATTCAATTTAAAATTTAATGGCAAACCTAAACCTATTTAATATAAAACCAATGAAAATACAATAATCAAACCTGAAAATGATGAAATTATTGTTTCTTTCGAAAACAAAAATTATTATTGTGGGCTCTCTCACTCATCACATAACCACTGAAAACAATTGAAATATATTTGTATCCTATATAAATTTAAATGTTTAAGCAATTTAAAATATTTACCAATAAAAAAAAAAAAAAAAAAAAAATGGCAGCATGAATTATTATTGCAATGTATAGAAAAAATAAATAAGGAAAATCGAGATAACAAAATATTGCTTATGATTTAAAATGATGCACATTAAATTCGATAGAATGTAATTTTAATAAGCAAATTAAACGATTACTACTGATGAGACATTGTTACATAATCTATAATTTCACTGTTGTCCAAGAAAAAGAATTATTCAAAGTTTAGAATACATTATACTTAAAGAAAATTTCAAAAAGGCATATATATTGTAGTAAACATAACACATGATGATAGTAAAATGAGACTCACATGGAAATCAACTAAAATTAACAAAAAAAACAAAAATATCTGAAACAAATGAAAACAAACTCGAGTTTTCAATTTTTTTTTTTTTTTTTTTGCATTTCCCAATAAACAAATTATTCCAATTTATTCAAAATGAATACAATTAAAATCTTTATATTGCAAGTAACAATACAGTGTGCATGTGGTTTCATAACCTCACAAAAAATAACACAATTGTAAAAAAAGAAAATCTCATTTTTTCGTATCAATCGAAATGATACTCGACAAAAGGGATTACATTTATTTGTCAGGGATTCGAAAAGGAGATGCATAATTTTTTTAATTGTCACACAACTCGAAAAAGGGAGAGGCTTGAAAAACCAAATCAAAGATTTCAAATCACAAAAACAATCAATAAGTGATATTATTAAAATGAAAAAATATGAAATATCCTTTCAATAATTGCCTTTAAAAAATGTAATCAAAATGTAAACAGTCACACAAAACGAGATAATATTTAAATTTTGTCGAGAATAATAATAATAATAAAAATTGGTTTTCCCCAAAAAAAAAAAATTTTGTACACATATAACCAACATGAAAAAATTTAAGGGCGAAAGTCTCATTAAAAAAAAAAATATTGAGCTCACGAATAATTCTCAACATTACTTGAAGAAAACGTTTTAACATCAACAAAAACAATAAAAAAGAAAAAAAAACAAGCTGAAACTAGACTAAAATAACATACACATAAAACGGTATTAAAATAACAGGAAATATTTTTAAAACGGATAATATATATATATATATATCGTCAATGCCGTAGCAACCGATGCATAAATCAGCCAAACATTCTTATACACTCCGTAAATAATTTACTCGACTTACACACACACACACTAATTACAAAAACCGTTTTAAAAAATATATATTAAACCGATTCGAGAATTAGTAATATATTTAATAATTTTAACCGTTTCTACATTTATTATTTCTCGCTCTCTAAAACTCTTATTTTTTCTTCTAAAAAGCAAATGATAGGTTCGATAGAGAGCCGCCATATTGGATGTGACGCGTAATCTCAGTTGAATGCTTAGCAATTGGCGTTTGCTCTCATTCCTTACTTATATTAAAAAAAAAAAAAAAAAAATATTTCACTTTGAAAATGTTTTATAAAATCGTACTTACACTTTTTAACAAAACTATTGCAGTGATGATAATATATATTCACATGGGAAAAATGTTTAACGGTCGCATAACTGACTCACGTATTCAATACATTAACAAATGCCTTTAAAATATTATTATTTAAACCTCGCCACTTTAACGCACACGCACGCACGCACGCACGCACTCACACACAACCGATTATAATTATATTCGTTTAATTACGAATTATATTTCCACCATTATAATTGTTTTATTTCTTTTTTTTTTTTATGTTTTCACCGAAAAAAAAAGAAGAAATCTCGCAAACCGTTTAACTAAAACATTGCCGAATAGCTGTTTAAACATTCAACACCCAGAACGTTTTTCTCTCTCTCTCTCTCTCTCTCTCCCTACTTTCATATTCCCGAACTCGTCGTCGTCGTTCCCCCACCCCTCGTCCGACTACTACAAAATTTCATTTCGACCAATCAAAATCGAGTTAAACTCGTTTCTCATTGGTTCTCACTGCACACAATCATTTGAATTTAACTAACTTGGGGTCGCGGAGCACAAAAGCGCCTATTCTCTTTTTACGTTGTGTTTCTTTTTTTTTTTTTTTACAAAAAAAAAATTTCCGTCGAAATGTTCTCCCGTCTCACGATTGTTCGATATCGAATTACAAATGAATTAATGTTTTTCTCCCTCCCCTCCCACCACCACCACCACCACCACCATGTTTGTGAACTATCCATCGAATTCTGATCACAAATAAATAAACGACTCGAATCATAAATTCCATTTTGAGAAAAATTTCCCCAAACGGGGGATTTCCCTGTTTCATTCGATTTATTTATTTTTCTCAATTTTATTTTACCTATTTTTTTTATTAAACGTAATTATTTTGTTTTTAATTTAAATACATTTTTAAAATCGCCATTATTAAAATAATTAATGACGAAAGGAATAGTCCACGAGTTTTAAAGAGAGGGGGAAAACGAAAAAGACGCGACACAATGGTTATCATCATCATCATCATCATCAACATGAAAAGGGGGGAAACGTTACCGTGCGATACAACGCAGGATTTGATTAAAAACACTCTTGTTAAATGAAACGATTTTTTAAAAAATTATTTCGTTTATGTTTACCTTACGAAAAAATAAATCATTTCATATTAAATTCTATCCCCGGCAATCAACAACTCCAAACATTTTTTTTTTTTTTTTCCCATTTTCTAACAAAATCCGAAAGCATTATTATTATTATTATTATTTTTTTTTTTTTTAATTCTTCCATTTCCTTTTTGTCCCCACTTCTTTAACGTAAAATGAATGAATAAAAACATGACTTACATTTGAGTAACAGTAATCTTCTTAAATTTTTAACGTTTTCAATACGCGCAAGGCATTTTGGGTAAATGTAAAATTGTTTGTTTCGGTCTCCTATTTGGATTCGACTCCCTGTCATTTTTTTTCCCTTTTTTTTCTCTTTCTTTCTCTCTCTCTCTCTCTCCTTTTTTTTCCTTTTCATCGAATGATTATCCTCTAAAAAAAAAAAAAAAAAGGAAAAAATTATGAATAAAAACCATTTTTATTAATTGTTTAAATTATTTTATTGATGATTAATTAAAAGAAATAATGGCAGTACAATAAAATACATTTCATAAATGGCTGCTAATCCAAATGGTGGAAAATGTAATGTTAATAAAAAAATACTCGTTTCATTTTGATGTAAAACCTTTGGGAAATTTAACATCATCATCATCATCATCATCATTATTATTATTATTATAAGAAGCCGTTATATACGTTTTGACATAATCAATGGGTTTATTTTTAACTTCCCCTCCCCCTCATATTAATATGAAAAAATTTCAGGAAAAGGAAAATAGAAAATGAATTTCGTTTCGAATTTATTATCATTATTATTTTACTTTAATTAAATTTTATTCGATCGTTAATTAAAATCTACTTTAAAATATGACAAAATTCTATTATTTAATAAATGAATTCGATACATAAATAAATAAAAAGAGACAAACAAAATGAACGATCGTTTATTTAGAATTGATTGATCAATTGATTCCATTTACAAACGATCGAATCGATTATAATAATAATCATCATTATTATTATTGGGGTACCTTATTTAAAATGTCGACCTAAAAAATTAATTATAAAAAAAAGAAAACTTGTTTGTTTGTTTGTTTTCTTTTAAATTTTAAATAAATTGGAAAAAAACGGGTGCCATTGTAAAAATATATAAAATAATAATGGAGTTTTATAAATAAAATAAAAAAATTGATTATTAATAATTCCCGTAGGAAAATTAAAAATCCCGTAGGGAAATTTTTTTTTTTTTTTTTTCTTCCAATTGAAAATCAGTTTTTAACTTATAATATATGACCCCGTCATTCCAGAACGTGTTAATTGAAAGACAAATGAAAATTCTTTTTTACGTACGTTTGACGCCGATCTCGACCATTGCGCAATTGTCTTCTTCCACGTTCTTTACATTTATATTCTCTTCCCTGTACCGCACACGTTTAGCATATGACGACGTCATATTTTTTTAAAAAAATAATTTTTTTTAACGGTTGAATTATCAATACGTTATAATCACCATTTTTATTATAATAATAATAATAATAATAATAACATTTGAACGGTTTCCAAAAAATTTCAAACGTTTTATTATTATTATTATTATTATTATTATTATTATTATTATTATTATTATTGAACATTTTATTTTTTATTTTGAGTAATAAAATAACGTAAATAATGTAAACAATAATAATAATAATAATAAAATGACTATTTTTTTTCCGTTAAAACGTTTACGATTTTTATTTAAATATGAAATCACGTTTTTATGAAAAAATATTTTAAAATCGTCGTCGTCGTAATTATTATTAATAGCATAAAATGATAATAACGATAATTTCATTTGTTTTAAATTATGATAAAAAATAATTGAACGAACGATGATGATGATGATGATTACAATACGAAAAATATCATCAATCAATGTTATCAAATTCCTTTTTTGTTTATTAATGGGTAAAAACTCGTAAATATTTGTAATTTAAATTTTAAAAAAATAAAAACTATTAAAAATTATTAAATTTCAAATATGGTCCAGCCATTTTAATCCGGATTTTTTTTTTATTCGAAAAAAAAAAAAAAACAACAACGGAAAAATCAACGTGATTGATTTTTACATAAGTTAAACATTGTTTTCAACCGTGCGACAAAATTCCCAATTTTCTTTTCATTTCCAAAATGTATTAAAACGCTTTTGATATATAATTTTTTTAAATTTTCTTTCGCAATTTTGTTTTGTTTTTAAATTATCAATATCATTGATAATCGTTATATTTTACTCATAGAGATAAAATTACCGGAAATGGTTATCAATGATGTTTTTATTATTATTATTATTATTATTATTTTAAAGAGGAAAAACGAAATGGAAAAAAAAAATTTTCTTTCCATAAGTTAAAAAACTATTTCGACGAAAATTTTTTTTTTTTATTCATTTTTCTTGTCCGAATTATAAAGGAATTTAAATAAATAAATTTTTAAAATTTATTATTATTATTATGTAATTTATTACTGAATTGCTGAATATTAAATTAAATTAATTTTTTTCGATTCGTCTCAAAAAACATAGAGTAAATAAATTTTTTTTTAAAAGATAAATTCATGTAATTAATAATACTACAATTTAAAAAATTGTTTGGAAATGTTATTATCACGTTAAAACTAACATTTTTTTTTATTTAAAGCTTACCATAGAGTAAAGTTATAGAGTTTATATAGTAAATAAGCTTAAATTCCCCAAAAAGCTTATTTTTGTTTTAAGTTATGATTATTATTATTATTTAAAATAGTCTTGAGGGTTCGAAACATTTTTACAAATGATTAATCTTATTACTTAAAGAAAACTATACAACTAAAATTAATTGTGATGCTAAAAGTTAAACCCATGCTTAATAAATAATTATAAAAAAATTAGTTCGATTTCAACAAATTAAGTTTGTTCATTTCTAAAGGTATGGTTGCATCATTCAAATTTTTATTTACTTATAAACATATTTTTCTTTATCGTTTAAATATTCTATGCTATGATTTTGATTATAATTTGAAAAATATTATCGAGAAATCAATTTCAAAAAGAAAATTATTTACTTAAAAGTAGTTGTATTAATTGAACACAAAAGGTTTTATTGTAATTAATGTTTACAAAACATGCATTTCAGTGTTAAATTATGTTTACTTTAATAAAAATTAAAAATTTAATTACTTCCTAATGAGAATTATGAGGCAAAGACTCATTATAATTAACAATAATGATAATGTTAATTTAGAAGAAAAAATAGTTTTGTTTATTTGTGGTTAGTGAAATAAAGAATAAATAAATACAATTTTACATTAATAGTTTACAATAATAAACTTAACAAATAAATTTATTAATGTGTAAGGTATCATACAGGATACAGTTAATCACACGAGAAGCTTTTTTCGATATCATTACAAAAGTAAAAGCAGAAGACACAATTTTACAAATTTCTCAAAATAATTTAATGACATTCGAAACAATAACTCAAAGCTCAGTACAACACTCCATTATCAATCTCGTAAAGTATACAACTCATATTTATAAGTAAGACCACAATTGTACTAATGTTGAAAATGCTTTCTTTCGATAAATGCGTGAGGTTATGTGTTTGTCGAAACAAAACCAAAATGAAACATTGAGATTAAAATGTTTGTTTGTAGATTTGAAATTTATGATTCAAACAATCTATTTCATCAATTTGTGATAATAAAATAATAATAATAATAATAATAATAATAATAATAAACTTTCGAAACGGATGACAACGTCACGGATTAAAAAACAAACAGATGACGAATTACTATTAATGAACATTTTCAACATCTTATAGTTGTATTAATAAAGATTTTGGATGTGATTAACTGCCATTCACGTTTAAATTCATGTGAGTACCTAAAAAATTAACAAATATAGAAATTAATAACAATTTTCTCGCGTTTATTAAGATTTATCTCAATTGTTACCACCATATTGTTTACATCGAATTCCGACTTATTCAATATTTTGTAATTATTGTCTTTACGAGTACAAGCATAAATTCAAAATTACTAATAAAATATTTAAATTTAAAATCTCAAATTATGTCCGTGAAAATTTGTTAAACGCTAATTAATTTATTCAATAATTCAACGACTAAAGTATTACGTCGTGATAAACAAGTTTACGATTTCGAAAATTCCAGAACGAATGTCAAAATGTTTTTGTTTCCAAAGATTAACTGACGTTTTTTTTAAGTTTAATTAATTAATTTATTTATTTATTTAATTTTCGGGTAAGTTATTTATTAATTAATAAAAAAAAACACAAACGAAACTATTACCCACCCGAAAAATAAAAAATCATTATTAATTTATATTATTAGTAAGGTAACAATTTGTTTTTTTCTGTCAGCCATTAAAGTCGTCAGAAATCTGTTACGTAAAATGTTTTTCATTGCTACCAACTTAAAATTTAAGTTTTTACATTTTAATTCCTTTGTTTTTTAATCTCGCGGTAATCCTTTGTTTATTTACTTATTTTCCCGCCAAAATTTTATATTACGCGTGTATATTTTATTTATGGAAAGTTTTACTAAACAAATTTTTTTTTTTTTGTATTTTCAGGTCTTGCCTTTTGAAATAAAATATATAAATTAATAATAATAATAATGATGATGAAATTTCGTTTAAAAATTTTGAATTTGGTGAAAAATCAAAAATTTGTTTTGAAAAAATCATTTTTTAGCACGTCACCGGAAGAAGCGAAAATTAGATTTCCGGAAATAAAAAGAAAATGTTTTAATAAATTATCATCGAGAGATGTTGAATATTTCGTTAGCGTTCTGGGTAAAGACAGAGTCATTTCCGATTTGACAGACGTCGAACCTTACAATATAGATTTTGCAAGGCACATAAAAGGTTTGCCACAACAACAACAAAAAAAAAAATTTTAGAAATATAAAAAAATCATTAATAATATGATACATCGACAGGAAACAGCGAAATCGTTTTAAAACCCAAATCGACAGAAGAAATTTCATCGATACTCAAATACTGTAATGAAAATCAATTAGGAGTTTGTCCACAGGGTGGAAATTCAGGTTTGGTTTCGGGAAGCGTACCTGTTTTCGACGAAATTATCATATCGACCGTTTTGATGAATAAAATAATCAATTTCGATGAATTTTCCGGTAATACAACTCATCGAATTTTTCGAATCCTCAAATGTTTTCAACCTTTTCACATTCATAAAATTTTTAATTACAGGAGCGCTGACTTGTCAATCGGGTTGCATTTTGGAAAATCTGGATAATTATTTAGCTCAGTATAATTTTATGATGCCGATTG
>NW_002987470.1:16056-18807 GCF_000006295.1 Pediculus humanus corporis | reverse complement strand
AATGATGGATTCGATAGGATACGATAAAACCATCGAAGGTTTTAAACTGAACAATCCGTTCGGTGAAAAATATAAATTTTACATGCTTTTGGAAACGAGGAGCAGCATGGATGGTAACGATTTGGAAAAAGTTAACGGTTTTTTGGAAAAAATGATGGAAAAAGGTTTGGCATTGGATGGTTTGGTAACCGACGAACCAGCTAAAATCAAAGTAATTAAATATTTTTTCCTTTCGAACGACATTTGTTCAGAATCCTACATTTAAAAATTATTAATTTTTTTTTTTTTTTTTAGCAAATATGGGAAATAAGAGAAAAAATATCAATAGCGGTTTTTAAAAATGGCTACGCATACAAATACGACATATCATTACCCCATGAAAATTTTTATAAATTGGTTGAAATAATGAAAGAAAAATTAAAAGGAACGTCAGCAACTTTGGTCACGGGTTACGGACATTTGGGTATGTCGTAACGTTTAAATTTCGTACCTGAAAATTTCACAACTGCCCTCAGCGAAGGAGTGATATCCCCATAAAAGTGCTTTTCACGTTTTAACCGATTCTCTCACGACAGATATCTCGAATTTTTTTTTTTTTTTTTTCAGGTGATGGAAATTTACATTTAAACATTTGTTCAGAATCCTACGATAAAGAGTTAAAAGATCAAATAGAACCTTTCGTTTTCGAATTGACACAAAAATTTAAAGGTAGCATAAGTGCCGAACATGGTATCGGTTTAGAAAAACCTGAATTTTTACACTTATCGAAATCAAAATCATCCATCAATTTAATGAAAAACATAAAAAATTTATTAGATCCGAATGGTATACTCAACCCATACAAAGTTTTACCGCCATCTTGTTAATGCAATATTTATAATAATTAAATTCGTTAATTTTTTTTATTTATTTAATGCGTCGCGGGAAATTAAAATTTAAAAAAATGTAATTTGTAGTACGCACGCATATTATTATTATTATTATTATTATTATTTGTTATTTTAATAAAAAAAAAAAAATTATTTGATGAATTATGATAACCTTTGTAAATAAAAAATATTTTCCCAGATGTATACATAAGAGCAAAGTGCAAATTCATCATCATCATCATCATCATCATGTAATTATTATTCAAAATAATAATAATAATAATAACCTTAGTTATTTATTTAAGGTAATAATTATTTATAAACTATTGTTCTAGAACAAAATTCTACCCGTTTGTTTTTAACGATACAATAAACGTAAATAATTTTTTCATTTATACAAATTTTTACTTATTTACACAAAAAAAAACGTTAGTAAACCTGTACCTGAGTAGTTAAGGCACCTGTTTTTTTTTTTTTTTAAATACGGGGAACTTAAATGGATGAACGTGACGGTTGGCTGAACATGATAAATATGTTAAAAAGTTTTTTTTTTTTTTTTCTGGTTTACTGGGGACGTAAAAATAAAAGAAAAAAATTTTTTCTCTCTCTCTCTCCACTTCTCCCCTTTTTTCATACGAATTGAAAAGAATTTTTTTTTTTCATCCTTAAAAAAAATTCTTTACAGGTGAATGACTGATTGACTGACTGACTGACACGATATTAATAATAATAAGAAAAAAAAAATGAATGAATTTAAATAATTTTTATAATAATAATAATACTCTCGTAATTTTTTAACTAATTAATATTTAATATTATTATTATTATTATTATTACGAGACAAACAAACGATTGAATAAGCAAACGAACGAACAAACAAACAAAAAAAAAAAAATCTCACGCTATGAAAACGAAACGAAACGAAAAAGTTTGAATGGAATTTTTTTTTCAACTCCCCAAAAGCTTAAAAAAAAAAAAGCCATAAAGTTATACGTCATCAAGTAACAAAAGAATAAAAGAAAAAAGAACAAGTGAAACAGGTAGAAAGAATCAGGTAGAGGGAGCCAGGTATGTATGTTTGTTCTCTTAGTGTTAAGCAGACATTTTCAAAGGTACAACAATACACGTCATTATACGTAAAAAACTATTTAAAAAAAAAATTCAAGTAATGGCGTACTCTAGTTCCGGTTAGTGAAATATGTAAAACGTTTTTATTAGAAATTTATTTCAAGTGATCGAATATTAATAATAATAATAGAGAAATAAAACAAAAACATCGTGTCGTGTTTGTTTCGTCCGATTGTTTTCCCGTGGCAAGTTATTGAAAATATTTATGTGGAACAAACATTTTTATGTTTTTGCGTCACGAAACCAAGGTAACAACAATTTCACATTTCTCGACATTTTGTATTACACCCCGCAAAAGGAGAAAAATGAAAAAGAAAACGTTGAAACGTGATTATAAATAAATTAATAATAATTAATTTCGTTTTGTTTGTTTGTGTTCGTTTTTTGTGAAGAGACTCGAACTTCAATACATAAAAATATTTTTTTTCACGAGTTAACGGTTTTAAATTTTTTTATATAATATTTTTTTTTTTTAAAATCGACTGCGTGTGTGCGGAGGGAAATCAAAAAAAAAAAAAAAAAAAACTTTCACAAATTTTTTTAATCCACAAAAAAAGAAAAGAAATAATACGAATATATACGTTTGTCGTTATAGTAACAATCGTTTTTGGAATGTAAACAAAAGACAAATTGAAAAAAAAAAAAAAAAAAATGTTTGTTTTATTTTATTTTTTGTCATTATTTTTCCGTTGCGCGGTTACCGATTTAAACGTGGCAGAATATAAAGATTGCGGACAATTACGATGTGGATTTT
>NW_002987470.1:1695-15853 GCF_000006295.1 Pediculus humanus corporis | reverse complement strand
CATTGTCAAGGTAAATTCATTCATTTGTTAACATAAAAGGGGGATGATGAGCCTTCTATCCTCTTTTTTCACTCTCTCACACTCACTCCCCCTCTCTCTCTCTCTCTCTCTCTCTCACTCTATTCACTCATGTAATAATAAAGACGTATATGTTTACAGTTGAAAAAAAATTTTTTACCTGTGATGTAACATATTTATTTATTTATTTATTACATGTTAAATTTGACCTCAGACAATAAATTATTATTATTATTATTTGGGTTACAGATTACATACATGATATGAGATTTGCCAAGAGGAGAGAAAATTATAGCGATTTTAATGACAGAGGTGAGTAAATGGGTTAAAAATTAATTAATTAAGATAAAGCACGAATTTTTTTTTGTAAACTTCATAACTCTCGTCTGTCACGTGATGACTGATTGTAACAAAGAGTTCGAATTTCAAATCCAGAAAAAAAAAAGAATATTAAATTTAAATTCAATCGACGTGATTCCGGTTAATGCAAATTAATTAATTTAAAAAAAAAAAAATTAACTAAAGCCACGACTAAGTTATTGAGTACTAAACTTATATATATAAAAGTTCATGGAACTCGATTTGCTAAAAAATAATTTTTTCGTTTTTTTTTTTTTTTTTTCTTCTAGAACAAATAGAAAAACTTCAAGTATTAAGTACTATATCGTTGATAATATCTCTCCTAGTTTTCGCTTGCCTCGTTTTTCTAATAATAATACTCTGGCTCAACAAGAAAACAAAATTTAACATATTTAAATTGACGTCACAACTTAAAAGGCAAAAGAGAAAAGAAAAAGAAATCGTCATTGGTAAAAAAGAAAATGGAGAAATTTCGACGATACGTATACAAGATGATAAATTACCAAACATACACGAATTGAACGAAGTCATACACAATCGTCCTATGAGTCCGCAAATTGATTATTCCACGTTGACGACAACATTTAAAAATTATCACGCAAGGTCCGAACCTGACAGTTCGTCATCCGTTTGTACGAACAAATCAACGAAACCCATAACACAACCCCTGGGTGTGAGATTACCTTCGGAAGACTCGACGTTGGATTTTATGTACGATAATCCGGGTCTTGCCCCATCACCGACCATGGAAAAAGACGTTGTTAAAAATAAGTCGGACAATGATAAAACTCTAAAGAAGAATTTAAACGATACTTAATCGATATTTAGAAAACGATTTATTGATTTCCAATTGGGATTTAATAAACATCTCCTTTCCTTGAATCTCTCTCTCTCCCTTTTTCTCCCTATCTCTCTCTCTCTATTTCTCTCCTTTTACATTTGGCACAACTACTACTTTTTGAAACTGATCATCAACTTTTTTCCATTGCCTTCATCTCGATTTTTACCTTAAATCCCTTATTTGTTAATCTATACTCCTTATTACCCCCCCCCCCGCTGTCCTTCCAATTAAAAAGGAATTAAACGATTCGAATGAATTTTCTACATGAAATTTAATCCCTGTTTTGTTCGACAATGTAATTGTTATAAGAAACGAACGTCGATTGTTTACATTTTTTTTTTTAAACGTAAAATAATTAATTTCGATCATTGATTGATTGATTGATTGATTGTAATAAAACGAATTAATTTTATGTTTAAGAGTACCGAATGGGTAATTTGATGACGATCGAATACGATTTTTAAAAAAAATTTTGTTATAAGAATAAACCGCGTGGCAGACATAAAAAAATATTAATTAGTCATAGTATTATTATTATTATTATTATTATTATTATTAATACGCGCGATGTAAAATAATTGCCATATGCAATTAATCAGGGTTTACTAAGCATCACAATAAAAATTTTAGTTGTAATAAAAAACTTACCAATCAGGATGATTGATTAGCTCAAATTTTTATTAAATTTATCACTCGGCCATCACTGCTTTTTCCTATAAGAAAAAAAAATAAATACATAAATAAATAAAATGGCTCAAAATATTATTTTATGAACAATAGTTTAGTTTTTTTTTTTAATTGTTAATTTAGTTCATTAGTTAATTAATTAATTAGTTATTATAAGTCTGTACATTATTAAATAATTGTCAAATTAATGTGCCCTTAAAACGCCGTCCATGAATGATTTTTTAATCAATTGATTGATTTATTGATTTTTGTTGTTGTGATTTTAAAAAAAAATGTTATTATTATTATTATTATTAATTTGTATTATATATATTTGTAGCATATATACACACACTTTATACATGTATACATTGTAATTGATAATGATGTAACATTTTAAGTATTTTGATGTAATTTTTTATATTGCCACATTATTTTTTAATATTATGTTATTAATATTAAAACCAAAAATTAAATTTATTTATACTTTATATTAATATATGTATATTAGCAAGTTAAGTTTATTTTTTGTATTTGTTAATGAAAAAAAAATTATTATTATTATTATTATTATTATTATTAAGAATAATAAAAAATATAATAAGCCATTTTTATAATATCATCACAAAATTATTAAATAATTTTTAATTGTTTTTGTTAACATCAAATAATCATTTAAATTATTGATTGATTATTAATCGATCATTAATTTTGTGATATTTTTAACGATTGATATTTTTATTACTTTTATTATTATTATTATTATTTTTTTTTTTTTTAATAATTATTTTAAAAATAATTTTGTCTATTGTATTTTTTTATATGTTTTTATTAATACTAACTGCGGATTTTGTACTTAAATTTAATATATTTTTACTTACACAAATATGTGTAAATTGCAATATATAAATATTATTATCTTGTTAAGAATTAATTGAAATAACGATTTTTTAATTATTATTATTATTATTTTTTAAAATTATTTATAGAAATAAAATTTACTCAATTTTTTTTTTTTTTTAGTGAAACAATGTTATTTGTTGTTGTTTCCCCTAAAGTTTTTTCTATTTTTTTTAATCCAAAATTTTAATTATTATGTATAATAATAAATACATTTGAAAATTTAAAATAAAAATAAATAAATATTAATAAATTTTAATTAATTATAAGGAAAATTGTTAATTTTTTCATCGTATTAATAATTTAGTTATGCAACTTGCATGACACTCACGTTATCATTGTAGTATATTGTGAAAAAATAAGAAGAAATTTTGGCAAAAAGAAAAAAATTTTGGAAAACGTTTCTTTTTTAATATCTCGAAGGTATCAAATAAAAAAATGTAATTATTATAAAATTAAAAAGATTTTTAATAAAATAATTTTTTCTTGTTAATTTAATTGTATTGGGGGAAAAAAACGACATTGAAAGTATAAATTTAAAATTTGTTATTATAACAATTAACTTACCTTAAACGTAATGATTTCCAATGAAGCAAAATATCCATATCGATTTCTAACCTAAATCAAAAAAACTTTTATTTAATTATAATAATAATAATTTTTTTTTTTTTTAATAAAAATAAAATAAAATTAATTTTGTCAACGACAACAACAACAACAACAACAACAACGCTCGCATGCGCACTCGTGTAAAAATAATACTAATCCACTTCGATCAGAACGAAACGTTTCAAATTGATGACGTCACAAAATCCGTTAAATTTTTTAATATTAGGAAAGGTTAGAAAATGATTTTTTCTTTTAATTTCATTATTATAGAATTAATTAATAGTTTTTATTTTTTATTTTTTTCATTGACAAACAATACGTATATTGCTTTATGCATATATATATAATATTATTATCATTATTTTTAATAATAACAAATTAATTATACTGAGCAAAACGCCATATATATATATGTTAATTAACAGATAGAGCGATTTTAATAAAATAAATAACACACTATTTTTTTTTTTTTTGAATCGTTGCCGAAATTTATCATTAGTTTTATTTTTTTTTTCTACATTATTAATTTAAAAAATCTACTTTTTGACCTAATAAAAAACGAAAGCTAATTTTTTTTTTTTCTATTTTAATACATCAGCTCATAAAATTTTCAAACAAATATTACACATAATCTTCGATATCGAAGGCGCAATACAATTTATTTATTTATATATATTTAATTAACATCAAGCACAATAACAATTTTGACAATACAAGCTCTCATTAAAATTACATTTAATTTATTTTATTATTATGCTTTCATTTTAATTTTCATTTTTTAATAAAAAACTGGATTTTTAACGTTTAGGCGTGACACACTCACACCACACACATACGCCTTCAATGTGTCAATTTGAATTATTATTAGTTTTAAATACACATATTATCATTATTAACTGTTAATATATGTATTTTTTTATTTATAATAAATGAATTGATATTTACCAATAAGTTTTATCATTTATCTATGTGTATATCCGCATTAATAAATTTTCAGAACAGTAAAACGTTAAATATATATGTTTTTTTTTTTTTAGGACATTTTATATTATGCCCGAAAATTATAAGCAATTTTATATAGGTCATTATTGCAAAACTATTATCTACGAAGCTTACTTATTCTTTTTTTAATGAAAAATTTCTAATTATTATTTAATTAATAACTTTAAACGAATTATAATTAATATGCCTTTACCGAACTACACCATCAACTAAAAAAAACTACTCAGCACGTTCCTTTCGTTCTAGAACAATTTTGAATTTTGAATGACGTCATTTTTAATTTCGACCAATCAAATCGTTTGAATTTTGTCAAAAGCGGCAGTGGATGACAAGTATTAAGCGTTCTTTTCATTTATTCAAAAACGATTAATTTTAAATTTGTGTTGAAAGTTAAATTTTGTAATGAGAATAAGTGAAAATATAATTGTGTACCGAAATAATTTTTCTTCTATAAAGGTAAAAACTCTTATTTTAGTATGTTAATTACAAATTGAAAAACTGATAAAATAATTTTTCGTTTATAGCCCATTTTACCGTTAATAATTACCGCCATTGATAGAACATATTCAATTACATATTGAAACCGTAGTTAAATAATAATTAGTTAATGAAAAAATAACCGTAAAAGTAAATCATTTCATATATAAATATAAAAATTTAATCCGTCGTAAAAAATTATATACGTTTCTAAACAGGTAATGCATTTCCATTTATATTTTATTTAAAATTTATAATTACTAACTGTGCAAAGGGTCGTATTAATCTCATTTTTCTCATTTTCACCTTAATGGTAATAATAATAATTATTATTACATTAAACCTTCGATTGTTCCGTAAACGCATATTTATAATTCGTTTCAACCTCCTTATTTGGTAACTACTACACATATGTAACTATAAACAAGTTATTGGTATATAACAATTTATGTAACACAATAACTCCTGCACATAGAAGATGATAATACATAAATTACAATTGTTTTCTATTCGAACGATTTAAAACCATTAAAAAAAAAACAAGTGATTTATCATTATTATTATTATTATTATAGATAAAAGTCATAGTATAGGCGCCAGTGTTTTATGTAATTTTTTATGTGCTTTACTGCTTATTATCAAGAAATATATGGAATGGAAGAGCAAATAAAAAATATGTTATTAAGCAATAACTGTGGCATCAAGTGATAACTCACATAATTTTATTAATTAAAAGTAATTTTAATAAGTTTTATTATTGATACACTTTGATGATAAAATTAAATGAAGAAAAATAGTTTTTTGGTTTTTTAAATCAATTTCTACTATTATCAATTGTTAGGAGATTTCTATGTCATACAAATAATAAATAAATAATTAAATAAATAAAAACTAATCACAGCCTTACATATGTAATAATAATTTATAATTTTTTTATTTAAAATATTTTCAAAAATTGATATTTTTTTGTTATTATCATTATTATTATTAATATTATCATCATAGTATGAGATTTGCTTTCATCCAATCCATATATTTTCCCTGTAATTTCGTTTAGATATATCATGTGGTAGAAACCAGCCGTAGCTTTCGAATAGCAATAAAGCATGTTTTTAACACATATAAGTCACCTAAATCATATTTTTAAAAATATAATAATAATAATAATAATAATAATAATAATAATAATAATAATAGGCCTCTACGAAACCGTTTATTCGTTTAAGGGGGTGGGAGGGGAATGGCGAGGGTGGTTATGTAAATTACATATCTCCAAATATTCCAGCAAAAGTTTTTCTTAAATTTTTCATCGTGTCTTCTGAATCTTCCGTTAATTGCGTTTGTGAACTTTGTCTTCCTAAGGGAGCTCTAGGTCCCGTAGAACTTGTCACAGATGATTGGGAGGCTAATAATAATAATAATAATAAATTAACCGAATTAAAAAAAAAATGGTAAGAGAAAATTTGTTTTTGTTGATAAATCGTACCTTGGGAATCTCGCCTTGGAAGAGTCGGTGGATGAGCAGGTTGCGTAGTATATCCGTGTTCGGTTGGTAAAGCCGGATCGACAAATGATCTTTGGGGATCTTCTGTCGGAGAACTTAATCCACCGACGCTGCTAGATACGGATGATCTACTTGCAGTTTTAGTCATGCCACTTCCAACCGTTGGCCCTCCCGGCTTACATTGAATCTATAATCAGTTGATATCGGTCATGATGATTTTGAAATACCTAAGGCTAATATTTCGTTTGCTACTATCCAATCAATCATTTTTGCAAAAAACAAACGCAATGCGTATGATTTCAACTATCACTTTTGCGACAGTTATTGTTATGAAAAACAATCGTTTAAAAATATTTTTAACTTTCTAACTGTTTTTTAATAACCATTTCCTTAATATCATTCATCATATTGTTTTTGTTTTCTTCATAAACAACTCGCAATAAATTACTCTACTAAAAAAATTTTTTAACGATTGCTTTTAAACCACCGACATGTTTTTTTATTATTATTATTTTCTATAAAATTTTCAAAATTAATAATAATAAAATGACCGTGACGTAAATGAATCATACATTTTTCACCTATAAAAACAAATTATAATTTTTACGCAATAAATAATTAACTAAATAAATTTAAGGTTTATGCGTATGCGTATGCGTGTGTGTGTTTATTATTAGATTTAAATGGAATTTGAATGAAAAAAATTAATTAATTAATTAACGTGATAATGAAGGTGATGATGATGATGATGATGATAATGTGAAAGAATGGACGGATGTAAAAGAAATACAAAAAAAAAAAAAAAAAAAATGCGTTGAGTGCGTGACATTGATGCCCACCTTATCACTGATAATTTCTACCTGAATGAGATGTTAAAAAAAAAAAAAAAAAAAAAACTACGGTTTACCTGAGATATATTCGTAGCTTTGGTAAACCTTATGCTCGCAGGTAAAGTAGAAGACAGACATTTCTGGAAAAATAACAATCAGAAAATAGGAAAAATTTCACATGCTTAGAAATAAATATAAACGCGGAAAGTCTCGCACGTAACGATAATAATAGTAATAATAATTATAATTAAATTATTTTTTACAGGTGTATTTTAATTGGAAAATAATGTTTACGCACACGTGGGAACAACGTGTCTCAGCGAACGAACTTTTACCTGCATTTTTTGCACGACCAAATCAGCAATGTGTCTTCTATCTTCTTCTTGACTGTCACCCATCAAGGTAAGAGCAGAATCATTAACTTCAATTATGTATTCTCGTCCATCTTTACCGACGACCATTTCTAATGCACAAATATCCAACCCTGATTAAAATAAATTCGTCAATCGTTAATAATAATTATTACGTAATTATTAATGCATTAAATGACGAACCCCCCCCTCCCCCTGAGTTTTAAATAATTAATTTTAAATGCGCGGCACACTATTAACAATTAAAAATTTTTTAAAAAAATTATCACGGTTTAATTATTAATAATGTGAGGGACTCTGACGACAACTTACCACCGAACAATTCGGAAACTTCGTCGACATAATTCTTGTAACGTTCAGGCATTTGAATTTGTTCGAGCATTGCTGAACCTGTATTGGTTTTCCAATTACCCGATATTGATTTTCTCCTGCGACAAATAACTCAGGTTCAATATAAGGATTATAAACCAAAAAAAAAAGGTTTGTTTATACGCACATAAGAGCTTTGTAATTGGTTCCGATTTTTTGTACGTGAATATCGTATTTTGAATCGATATAAGGTTCGGCGGTTGCATAACTTCCGGTTACGGCAACAACCGACGACATATCTTGAAAATCATTATTATTGTCTACTTTGACTTTTCCCAATCCACCGTGAGCGTGTCCAATTTTAACGACTACAGGAAATCTAGTACAGGTTAACTGAACAAAAAAAAAATAAAAAATAAAAAACTCCTCTCAATCTCTTTAGTACTTTCATAATAATTCGCGCAAGACAATATCATGATATTTAAAAGAAACATTTTATTATTGACATACTAAATCAAAAACCCAGGAAAAAAAAATGGCGTCAACCGTATCGAAAAGTGAGCAAGCAAATTAATTTAAAGTAAAATTTTCAAAGAATTTTCTTTTTTTTTTTTTTTGAGTAACATGGCCGAACGTGAATTTTACAAAAAAAAAAAAAAAATTGTAATTTACCAGAATCACTAACGGAACCTTGAATAATGATAATAATAATAATAATAAAATTCACTCGTTGAATTGACTACCAACTTCCTTTGTTTAACGAATAAAAAAAAAAAAAAATTTTTTTCACAAGGTTACTTCATAATAATTAATTAACTATTAATTATTATGTGAAAATATTTTATTATTATTATTATTATTATTATTATTATTATTATTTTCTAAAACCACGGGTAAAACGATTTTAAAGTGGCTAAAGAAATAAAATTCTTATTTTGAGGAAAAATTTTTTTAAAAAAATAATTTTATTGTTATTTTTCGATAGGAACCTTTTTTTTTTTTTTGAGGAAAAGTGAGAGAGAGAGAGAGAGGGGGGGGGGAAGAGGGGAAAGGGGATTCTATGAACCCCATCGATATTAGACTTAGTTTATCGGCTCGAAAATATATATTTACTTTCGTAAAAAAAAAAAAACCGTTAAATATAAATAAAACAAATTATTTCACGAGTAACTCTTTTCTTTTTTCTTTTTTGTATTTTCTTTTGACTTTTTTTTTAAAGAAAACTTTTCGATGAAAATTCCAAAACTCATTAAATATTTTATTAATAATAATAATAATAATAATAATAATAATAATAATAATAATAATAATAATAATAATAATAATAATAATAATAATAATAATAGTAAACTTACCATTTCCTTGTAATTTGGATAGAAAGTTTGTTCGATTAACGGAAAATTTTCTTTTCCTAATCTCCTTTGAATTTGTAATAAATGACTGAAAATCCAGGGTTTATCCTACAAAATTTATTATTATTATTATTATTGTCATAATTGATAATTTGAAATTATTGTTAAATACTATTACAACCATTATTATTATTATTATTATTAATAGTAAATCAAGGTTGCAATGATATAACAAGTCCAAGTTCTTGGAAAATAATCAAACCTGATTTTGATTTATTTTTAATTTGATTGACCATACCTGAAACCCGTAAATAGACTGGAGGGAATTGATGCTTGGAACTCCTCCAAATTCAAAACCTAAGAGCAAATTTTTATGATCTTCTCCAGCATCTCTAAGGTTTTGTCTAATAAGCAAAAAATCCGGGCGAAAAGATCTGAAAAATTAATAAAAAATTTTTTTAAAAAAAATTCGTGGCCGCAGCAAATAATTGTCGGAGTTTTGAACATAAGAACAATTCGTGATAAGATAAAATATCCGGTATTCGTTAGATAAAATTTTTTTTTTTTTTTGTTAAGTTTGCGAAATTCAATATGGCAGCCGTTTTAGAGTTTTAGAAAAAAAGCAACCCGTGCGTTATATGGCTAGTATCAGTCAAAATATTTAGAAAAAAAGATAACGGTGAGATAAGACGTTAGAAAAAAAAAAATTTCATTCGTTTTAAGGTATATACTATTTCAAAATGTTGTTTAAGGTTGTGTCGGTTAAGGACGTACCTTACAATTCTAGTTCCATTACGGAAGACCGCCATTGAAACAACAGTTCCAGTATCAGAATTAGATGCCAAGTTCAAATCTTTAAATTCAGCTTGTTCGACTCTAATATCGTAATCCCCTTGAATTCTTTTACCTCTGAAATATTTCGACCAATCCGTGTTCTGATCGTCTATGACCAACAACGTGAAGCATCTATCCTTGTTAAAAGCAGGTCTGGCAACTTGTTGAGCAGCTGATACGGCTCCCCCTAAAAATGCGTTAATTTTAGGTATCGAAAATGAGATTTTCTAAAGGATTTTTACACTTACCCAAAATGCTCACTCCCTGTTCTTTTGCCTGACCCGTTAAACTTTGAACTCTTTGCAAAAGGCTTTCCCGAGATTTTGCCGGACTCGATGGAGCGCTTATCGTTTTCGCTTTTGGATTCAAATTGAGAGACATGTCACCTCCGGCTGGAGCAGGTGGTGGAGCTCCGGCTGTTGCAGAAGTTCCACCACCGGATGGCGGTGGACCTTGACTTTGTGGCGTACCGTAGGCCCCTGCCATTGTTGATGGCATTCCGGGTTTTGACGGAGGCAGTTGTTGTGGCTCATCGTCAAACTCTGAAGAAAGGTCTCCGGAGGAGAACCTAATTATAAAAAAAAATCATTTTTAACGAATTTTAAGATTTTTATCCAGGAGAAAAATCGTTAAATGTTACAAATCAATTCCTTATAACTATTAGTAATAATAATAATAATAATAATAATAATAATAATAATAATAATAATAATAATGATAATAAATATTTGATTGATTACGTTTATGTCGAACGTTTAAGGTTAAACGGAAAATTTTATATAGAAAACCCTATTTAAAAAAAAAAAAAAAAAACGTTGGAATATATTCGTTTCATTGAAATCAAATTCGAATGATGAATTAATATAGAAAATTTGATGTCAGTGCCGTAATAAGAAAAACAATTTTAAATAAAAAAAATGGCCGTCATCAAACAAACAATAATTACGATTAAAAAAAAATAATAATTTTATTACGTTCGATCAATTTAATAATAATAATTATAATAATTTTTATTCGTAGGAAAATAATAATTTTTTTGTCTAATGCCACGTTTTTTACATATTTTCGCATAGACTCAATTTAAAAAAAAAATGTTTAACATATATATATATATCGATTTTTTTTTTAAAAATAATTATTTATCATTAAATCGTTAATTTTATTTTCTTAAAAAAAAAAAATTTCCAGCAAGGCCGTTTCGCGACATTTTTTTTCATTTTTTTTTTCCCTCCCCTGGAGCATTTACGAGATTTTTTGCAATTTTTTTTTTTAATCGTGTCTCGATTTCATTTTTTTTTTTTTTTGTTCGAAATAAATTCCAGAATAAGTTTCTACAACTTTTCAAAACGAAAAAAAAAAAAAAAACTTGAAATCCAGTAATTATTCCAATATTTGTAGTTATTACGATAAAAACCGTGCGTACGGTTTTTTTTTTAATTTTAAAATTCCAGTCAAAAATTGTTTTGTTTGATTTTTTCTTTTTTTTTACCGCGTCGGGTATCACGTGACCAAAAAAAATCGATAATAATAATAATAATAAATAAGTTAACAAGGTTTACCACTTTCTAATTTAAAACAACAACAAAAAAAATATATCATTGCGTTAAAAAAAATTTTTTTTTTTTCTTTTGTTAATTTTTCTTACGTGTTTTTCCTTTGACAAGAAAAAAAAGGAAAAAAGGAAAGAAAAAAAGGAAAAATTTCACGTAATTCTGTCTGGAGAAAAAAAAAGAAAAAAAACCATAAAATTACGTTGGCAAATTTAATGTTTCGGAATAAGGAAAATTTTTTTTTTTTGAAAAGGTCAACTGGAAACATGTGAGGGTGGAAAAAAAAGAATGAAAATTTTAGCATCCCTAAGAGGAGGGGGAGTGGAGGGAGGGTTAAATCAATATTTTTCTGTCACTTTTCTTCTTTTCCTTGCCAAAAAAAAAATTTCCGTTAGAATTACTCTGACGTCGTAGACGCCATTTTTAAAATCATTTATACATATATCACGACGAAGTAAAAAGAATTATGCTTAATCATTCATTCATTCATTCATTCATTCATTCATTCAATCAATCAGACAAATTTTTTTAAAAAATAATTTAAAGGTTGAGTGATTTCAAAGATATGAATCAACCTTAAAATTCAACCTAGTTTAAAATGTCACGTTAGATATAAAAAAAAAAAAAGAAAAAATTTTAGAGCATGCGAATAATCAGTTAATAACGGATTTTGTAAGAATTTTTGTCGTCGCCTGTATGTCGCATAAATTTGAAAATAAAAAAATAATGTTCAAAAATTGTCTTGAAAACATTTTTGCTATTATTATTAATTGAAAATCGATAATTTAATTAGTAAACTTTTTCTTTTGACGAAAAAAAACCAACCGTTTCCGTTTCCGGTCGATACATACATATATATATTAATTAAGAGATAAGAAAATGTTTGCCCGGATATTAATTAAACCCTAAACAAAACAAAAAAACAAAATAATGTTTTCTCATTAATTTATTAACAAATAGTAGCCTAAAAGTCTCTCGTAAGGTTATTAGACAAAAAAATCGTGTCATTAGAAAATTTACCGAGCATGATGAATCTCATAATGAAGGTAAATAATTAGTGTCAAAGGGCATTAAAAAAAACGCAATAGTTTTTAAAATTTTTACTTTTTTTTTCGAAAGAAAAAATTTAAAAAAAAAAAAATTAAAAACGTGACAAAATTTTTATTCGAATTTTATTATTATTATTATTATTAAGCAACCGTAACCGTAATTATTATTATTATTATTATTATTTTTACACGACGACGAAATGTTTTTTTTTTTTTTTTTTTTTTTTTCAATCGGCTCGACATCGTGATAAAAAATAAAAATTTCAAGTCGGTAGAAATGTTTACCAATAATATATAATAATAACGGAGAAAGAGTCAATATAGGAAAAAATTTTTCATCAGTGTTACCAACATTGAAAAACACTTGGAAAAAAAAATGAACTCGACATTTTTAAAACTTTTTCTTTTTTGTAAACCCAAGAGAAATGAATTTCTCAATAACTTCCCCAAACGGTAGGAGGGAAAGTGTGGGATTTAGTAGAAGCCACTACCCAACTAAAACTCCTTCACTCCTTTTTCCGGGGGAGGGGCGGTCGTGGGAGTTTTTAGCCTGTATTTCAGCCTCAACCCTCTCCTTAGCTTGAACCATCAGGTTCATACTTGAGATGAAGGGAGCCCCACCCAAGGAAGATCTCGGTACCTTTTCATCCCCTTTTTACCCTTCGAGAGTCAGTTCCAAGTTGCCACCTTCCTGCCACTTCCGCAGAGTCTGCGATTTCTGGGGAGATGTCCGGGGTACCGAATTCCTTTGATCGTTTATCTGTTTTCCTTTCACGTCGCAGCTCCGCATTTTACCCTATTTTGGATCAAATACTCAGTTTCATCCCCTCGAACAAGGGTCAATGCATCCCTAACGTCTAGAAAGGGTCCTAGGTCGCTTTGTAGGTACAGGCCTGTTGTTTGAATGAGCTAAAATTAAACTCCCACTCCCAGGATTTGAACCCACGACTCTCAACTCGATGACTTTTGGACTACCTCGAGCTCCCCCAAGGCATCCAAGTTGAAGCTTAACCCCTAGCGGATGCCTAGTCAACGTGGAAAATCCAATCCCACAACCCCCGCTCCCTTAAAACATCCTCTACACCTAACCTTCGAGTAGTTGGATTACAGGAGTATACATCACCGCCACTTCCGGCTTAACGAAACAAAAAATTAAAAAATTTTTGTTATTCTTACCTTCTTTTGAGATAATTGACATTTGTTGTAAAAGACTGTTTAAAATTTAAGAAAGAAATTTTGACGGTTTGTTATTAACTCGGTAATAAGAAAAATAAAACGCCGAAACGGCTTTTCCTGTAACAAAAAAAAAAAATTAATTAATTATTTACATAATAAGTGAAAAACTACCCGCCCCCCAATTTTTTTATTAAAAAATCCTTTTTTATTTTTATTTTTTTTCAGTGGTGCTATACGAATGCGCATGCGCGTTTAATTCATTGTTACGCGCATTTTTTCAAAAATTACATAATAACGTTATTTATATAAT
>NW_002987470.1:0-1333 GCF_000006295.1 Pediculus humanus corporis | reverse complement strand
AACTACACCTCCCCCTGCTCACCTGTCTCCCACTTCTTCAAAAGGGAAAAGGGAAACCGGAAGAATGATTTTATTTTACAAATGTAAGTTTAATATTTTATTGATTTTCATGTTTTACATATTATTCAAAACTCATTTGATTTTTTTTTTATTAAATTTTGGAATCGGATCGATGGGGGTGGTGGTGGTGGTGGTGGGGTGGTGGCAAAGGGTTAAAGGTTAGAGGTTAAATTTCCATCGGAAAAAAAAAATTTCGTTCGTTCGTTCGGTCGTTTTTTTTCAATTTTTTTTTTTTTTTTACATTAGAAAAGGAAAAAAAAAGAAAAAAAATTTTCCTTTGATTTTTTTTCTTTTTCTATCGAACCGGAAAATTCATTCGAAAAATTAAAAAAAATTTTTTTTTTTTCTTATCGAAAATCCTACGTGATAAGAAATATATCTCGATTTTCATTGGGAAAAACTAAAAAAATTAATTCTTAATAAGGTTCGGAAAATTTTTTGAAGTGAAAATGAAAAAAACGTGTAACGAATGATTTTTCTTTTTTTTTTTTTTCACTTCATGCAATCGCTACACTACAACAACAAATCAGTAAAAATTACAAACAAAGATCAAATATCGATGTTTCATAAATAAAAATTTATTGGAAAAATCACGTGACACGATCGCGAGGGACATACATATATATATATATTATTAACACAAAATAAATTTTTCTTCTTTTTTTTAAAAAAAAAAAAAAAAAAATGAAATTTTCCATCGTTTTTCTTATAAGTTTAAAAAAAAATTTTTTGCGACCTCGTTTTATCTTCTGCTACTTAAATTTATTTATTAATAATATTTATTATTATTATTATTATTATTATTATTATTATTATTATCTTTTATCTACCGCGATAAAGTTTTTGTTTTCTTATCAATTATTTAATGTGTAATTTTCAATCGTTTCTAATCAACGTTATTTATGCCGTTGAATTTTATCAGAGAGAGAGAGAGAGAGAGAGTGAAAGAGCCAGATAGACTAACAGAGAAAGAGAGAGAGAATGAAAAAGAGCCAGATAGACAAAAAGAGAAAGAGAGAGAGAAGTAGAGAACGGGAGATAGAGGTAGAGATAGAGAAAGAGAGAAACAGAGACACAAAGAGAGAGAGAGAGAGAGAAACAAAGGGACAAAATGAGAGAGAGAGAGAGAGAAGAATTATATGTAAAATCTTCTGAAACGTTTGTGCGTTCAAAGTTTCGAATAAAAAAAATTTAAAATGAAGGATTTTTAAATGGAAATTATATGAAAAGGTTTAAAAATTAAATTAAAATGTCGTTTCCGGTTTTCGAATTC
>NW_002987471.1:0-1194 GCF_000006295.1 Pediculus humanus corporis | reverse complement strand
TTGAAAATTTAAAGAAGAAAAATGAAATAAAAAAAAAAAAAAAAAACTTACAATTAGTTTCTTGATAAATCTATGCACTTTTGGTAGTTTTTTTTTTTTTCTTTTTTTTTCTTTTTTTTTTTTTTTTGGTGTAAGAAAATTTATTGGGTTGGTAACCAAAAAAAGTGAGTTTTCCAGTAGTTTTTGTCCAGTGGGTAAAGATGTGTGGGGCCTCGGGGTGAAAGACAATTTTTCCTTTTCTATTGGCTAGCTCCGGTGGTTAATTAGCCGAATGTAAACCTCTGAATTTATGGTCTGATTTCGTGGCAGCAGTAGGTCAAAGTAGGCTATACCTTTGTAATCCCACCAAACTGATAACAGCACCTTTTTTTGGTGCCTGTTTCCCAGACCAGGATCTTTTCCTTTAAATGTCGTCATAGACAACCCCTTTTCATCTCCGGTCACCATTTGCTTTAAAAATGGGTCATTCGCGTCATGTGTTTAAGAAGCATATCGCAAGGACCAAGTCGCCTCGTTAACTCACACTCCCCAAAGTAACGTATCAAGCTTCTTTAGGTACCCGACGCACATATGTGACACATAAAGCTTCTTTGCAATGTCTCTCTTGTCGAACTATGCCGATCATAATCAATGAGGGCCTTTATTTGCTCATCATCGACCTTCACTGGACCCCCAGAGCGTTCTTCTTCTTGTTTGTGCAAAAATGTAAACAGGTACTCAAAAACATGGACAAACTATCTGTCGGTGGAAAATCCGTAATTACTTACTTGCCAACCCAATAATTATGCTTTATTTTCATTTTTTTTTGTGTTGGTGGTGGTGGTGGATATTATTAATTCTTTATTTATTTATTAATTTATTTATTTAAATAAAATTGTACATACATATTAAATGTATTTTAATAATATTAAATTTATTTATTAGTACTTGAATTATATATATATATATATATATATATATATATATATATATATATATATATATATATATATATATATATATTTTTAACGTAAATTTTGTACGCTTTAAATGTTTTTTTTTTTTTTAACGCTAATTTTGGGGGTTAAAAAGACATAAATAAAAATTTATTATTATTGTTATTGGTATAAGTTTAAAAATTTGGAAAAACAATTTTTTTGGGTTTTTTTCTATACACAAAATGGGGCGCCCTGTTCGATGCGCAAGAGTTGCGTA
>NW_002987472.1:0-1196 GCF_000006295.1 Pediculus humanus corporis | reverse complement strand
AAAAGGAGAACAATGTTATTAAATTTCACGTTCGCTCTTTTATTTTTTTGTTTTTTGTATGTTTGTTGTTTGTTGTTGTTGTTGTTTTTGTTTTGTTTAAAAAGAACATTGATCCAGTCATTAATCTTTTTTTTTTTTTTAATAATAATTACTTTTTTCGCGTCAGACTTCTTTTGTATAACGATTTACTTCCGATTTTTACCAAAAAAAAAAAATTTCTAAATTATTATTATTATTATTACTTAACGAAATCAAACTAATTTTTTTTTACGGTTGTTGTTGTTGTTGTTGTGTCGACAAACGTGAATTTTTTTTTTTTTTTTTTTTTTACTCACGTTTAAAAATACGTGAATAACAACAACAACAATTCAGAGAAATCCACGCATGATGATGATAATAACAACAAACCGGTGAAAAAAGTCGGGGCCTCACCGCCTTGTTTATTATTATTATTATCATTATTATTATTATTATTATTATTATTATTATTATTATTATTATTATTATTTGTAACAGTAATAAAAATTAAACGATGGCAATCAGAGAGAGAGAGAAAAAAAAAAAACGTTTTCTGGCATATGCCATCAAGATCGACAACATTTTCCTCTTACGACCTCTCTCTCTCTCTCTTCCTCTTACCGATTAGAAAACTTTGAAACGGTACATTTTGATTGTATCATCATCATTATCATCATCACCCTTATTATTATTATTATTATTATTATTATTATTAATTCAAACGCGTAATTTTTTTACATTTTTTTTTCCAGGTAATTAAAATGCCGGTTTAAAGAGTCGATGTGGCGTGGCAACGATAAATGAGTTTAATTGTACGTAATGACGATGTTCTTCATTGCCCCCCCCCCCTCAGAACACAGGTAATGTTATACGTTATTATTATTATTATCATCATCATCATTTTCAAAGGATTTTCGAGAGTTAAAAAACGAAGGGAGAAAGGGAGGAAAAAAATTATTATTATTAAGAGTCATTCATTCCCTTTATATTTATTTTGCTCGGGGAAAATGTCGTCGTCGTCGTCGTCGACGTCTGGTGAAAAACGTCGGCGTAAATTAAATTGAAATTTTGTCGGGTGGAGGGAGTGGGTGGGTAGGGGGAAAGAGAGGCACGAGGAGGGCGGGGGGAAGAGTGAAACGCCGTCAGAAAATCACATAAAAAAAATTTAAGATTTTTTT
>NW_002987473.1:0-1225 GCF_000006295.1 Pediculus humanus corporis | reverse complement strand
AAATGCGAACCTACTGGAATAATTCTGATTCTCCGGGAAACTTTTGCTTTTATTCTTTAACGAATTTCTATCGTTTTCCAGAATTTTCCTGAAATTTTTAACGGTTCTCTCTCTCTCTTTCTTTTCTATCAATCCCTCTATTTCTCTCTCTCTCTCTGCTTCTCTGCCATTCTCTGTCTCTCTCTCTCTCTCTTTTCTATCATTCCCTCTATCTCTATCTCTCTACCTCCTTTTCTGTCATTCCCTTTGCCTCTCTCCCTCTACCTCCTTTTCTGTCATTCTCTTTGCCTCTCTCTCTCTCTACCTCCTTTTCTGCCATTCTCTTTGCCTCTCTCTCTCTCTCTCTGTCTCACTCCAGGTTCAAAGTCAAAGAACTTTAGAAAACAATCAAATCCTCGATTCATTTATTTATTTATTTTTTTTTTTTTACCAACCTCACATGATAAATTATTATTTAAGTAAACGATCCATTTTGTTCTTTTTTTTTTTTTTATTCGATTCAAGGGCATTAAGGTATTATTTAATTTTAAAATCATCATCATCATCATCATCATCATCATCATCATCATCA
This sequence comes from Pediculus humanus corporis, assembly GCF_000006295.1. NCBI lineage: Eukaryota > Metazoa > Arthropoda > Insecta > Psocodea > Pediculidae > Pediculus > Pediculus humanus. The sequence continues at coordinate 654 of NW_002987473.1, read as the reverse complement.
TCATCATTATTATCATTTTTTTATTCGATTCTAACGTTCAAGAATTTTCTTTTACTATTCGTAGGTGGATAAAAATTTTCATTACGTAATTGTTAAAAAAAAAAAAAATTTTTCTATACGTACAAACAAATCGCGAATAAAACGAATGTTTATCATTATTATTATTATTATTATTATTATTATTATTATTATCGCGTGTGTCGTTAATTCAAAAATGAAAAAAGAAATTGGAGAAGAAGAAGAAGAAGAAAAAAAAATTCGTGTACGGGATACTTTTTTTTGAAAAGAACCTGTTTTGGACCAAAAAAAAAAAAACGTCAAAAAATCAAAACTTAAAAATATATTTATTAGGTGTAATCAAAACTTTTAAAAATTTAACGTTTTCCCCCCTCGCGCCCCACCTCCCTTCTCCTCTCCCGCCACCGCCTCCGTAATAACCAACCGTTCGTTCGTTCGTTCGTTCTCCTTATTTTTATACGGGAAAAAAAAATTAAAATCCATTCGCCATTTTGTTTTATGTTTTTCTTTTACCACGTCGTTTCTCTTTGCTTCGAACGCGGCAAAACACCCCGAGAAATTTTTTTTAAATCGATGTCATTTAATCAAAGAGTAGAAAGGTAGAACAGGTTTTGTTTGTTTGTTTGTTTTTGTGTT
>NW_002987474.1:0-1128 GCF_000006295.1 Pediculus humanus corporis | reverse complement strand
TTTTTTTTTTTTTCTCCCTTTTCGTCTTTTCTTTCATTTTTTTTTTTTTTTTTTTTTTTTATTCCCGGGGTCTTCTTTTTTTTTTTTTGTTATCCTCTTTTCTGTCTTTTCCGTTGTAACAATTTATGTTTGTTTTCTTTTAGGTTTTTGTGTGCGAGTGCGTGTGCGGGCGGATGCGTGCGCGAATATGGTGGTGGTGGTAGAAAACCGATAAACAAAATTTCCTTCGTTATACGAACCAATTATTTTATTTTTTATTTTTATTTTTTTTTAAACTTTACGAGATGATGATAATTAATTGGTGTAGGAAAAGGTTAAAAGGCTCAGGGGTGAAGGGCGAATTGGATGGAATGAAAAAAAAATTTTTTCGTTTCGCGTCGTTTCATTCGTAAAAAATATTAGAAAAATGTTTTTTTTTTCGGTCGTAATGCAGAAATGAATCTTTAGAAAGTTGAAACTATTATTATTATCATTATTATTACTATTATTATTATTATTATTATTATTATTATTATTATTATTATTATTATTATTATTATTAATAAGTTATTTATTAAGGTTTTTCACGTCCTCGTCGTTGTTGTCGTCGTCGTTGACGTCATACAGAAAATTTTTTTAATCAAATGTTTTTTCACGCGATTTATCACTTTTTTTCCTGCCAAAAATTCATCAATAATATTATTATTATTATTTTGTTTCCGGTTTTCTTCTTTTTTCCCTACTTCTAATCATCGTCAATTGTTTCCGGTTTTTTTTAAAAATTTATTTATTAAAGTTTGTTCGTCGTTAGTTTTTTTTTTTTTCGGATATAAAATACGTGTAAAAAATGGCGGTCGATCCGTCGGTCGGTTAGCAGCAATTTAATTTCGATCCTAATTAGAGAAAGAAAGAAAGAAAGAAAGAAAAGGTTTATTTTTCTTTCTTACGCGATAACGAGATATCGTAAATAATAATAATAATAAATAATATATGGGTGGTATATCTTTGTAAATACAAAAAATGACAAATTCATTTTTCCTAACCAAAAAAAAAAAAAAGGAAAAAAAGGTACAAAAAAAGGTTACAAAAAAGGTTACAAAAAAAGGTAAAAAGGTGGTTTATACGTTTAAATTCATAGAATAAATAAAT
>NW_002987475.1:0-1369 GCF_000006295.1 Pediculus humanus corporis | reverse complement strand
ATAATAATAATAATAATAATAATAAAACTTATTTATTTATTTATTTTTGTTTATTATTTATTAAACAATTTTTGTTTGCTTTCTCTTATTAACAAAAGAAATAAAATCAATATTTGTAAACAAATCAATCGTGACTTTTAAAAAGTCAAATTTATTTTCTTTCTTTCTCTCTCTCTCTCTCTCTCTCTCTCGGTCTTTCTATCTCTCTTTAATATTTTAATATGTTTGGAGAAACCTTTAATAAAATCGATCAAGGCTAGATATCGATTTTAATTTGTTGTAATTATAATAACAATAATAATAATAATAATAAAAATATTACTAGTAAATAAAAATAATGTAATAGAGGAGTTGTATTTGATTTAATTTCAAAACAAATTTTTTAATAATAATAATAATAATAATAATAATAAATTTGACCCTTTTTTTTTTTAAATTTTCCTTGTTGTAAATAAAAATTGTTTAATTTTTTTTTTGTAACTGGAATAAATTCGTGATAAAAATCGATAATCGATAATTAAACAAAAATTTTGGCGCCAATTAAAATTACATAAATCGTTTACTTCCTAAAATTAAAAATAAATATAAAAAAATTTTTTTTTTTTTTAAATAAATGGGTCCCCATTTTTTTAAAATCAAAAATAATCAAGCCCCTTTATTATCATTATCACTATCATCATCATCATCATCATTAAAATTAATAATAATTTACGTACATTACATAATACATAAGTTATTCGATTGCTAACTCTAAATTATTAATAATGATAGTAATATTATTATTATGATTTCTATTACCAGGGCACGAGTTTACGTTATCTATTAATTAATAATAAAAACTTATTTAAATAAATTTTAATAATTAATAATTAATAAAATAAATAATTTTAATAAAAATTTATTAATTTTTTGCTGTTTTTTTTACATACGCGTCAGCGTTTTTCGCATAATTTTTAACATAAATATTTTTTTTTATTAGTATTATAAATCGTTTTTTTTTAAGTCATCGGCATTTTATTACGTAATAAATACGGAGCAATAAAAATTAAACAAAAATAATAATAATAATAATTACGAAACGTAAAAAAAAAAATTGTGCGGAATTTGTACTTTTAGGTACAAATTCGTCGTCGTTTGTTTTTCTTTATTATTTATTTTATTTATATTAACTTTTCCATAACTGTCGGTTTTGTTTTTGACACGTGTAAGCATTAATAATAATAATAATAAATGAAAGAAAAAATTTGACAAAAAAAAAAAAAATAAGATCCGAGGTAAAAATATAGAGCGCAACGTGCAAAAAATAAAATATGTGTAAAATTACCCCACGCTTAAACGGTAAGTTTAACGTACGTAACAAACAAAATAT
>NW_002987477.1:0-1176 GCF_000006295.1 Pediculus humanus corporis | reverse complement strand
AAATTTTAAAAATTCCTACCTGTTCGTCAGCCCCTTAATGATAACAAACTTACTAATTATTATTATTATTATTACGTATAATTTTTTGGGGGGATTTTTTACGTAAACTAAATGTAAAAAATTTTCACGAATACTGTTAGAATGTGTACATGTGTGTGTTTTCATTCTTATAATTCCTTACTATTTTCCTTTTACCCCCTCGCCCCCCTTCGTCAAATTTATTTTCAAAAAGGGTTAAAATTATTTTACATCACGTCGTTTTGACATATTCCATTATCTCGTGAAATAATTTCCCCCCCCCCTTTTCTCCCCCCGCGTTTTTTCGTTTATCTAAAATAAATATCTCAAATATATTGAGAATATTTATAGATTATTAATAATAATAATAAAATATATATTAAACAAAGGAAACAATCGTCACGGTTGTTGTGTATACAAACAAACAAATACAAAATCCGTTTGTTGAAAATTTTTAAATAGTAAATTTAATTTAAGTAAGTAGATGGTAATAATGAGGTGAGGGGGGAGTGTAAAAATTCGTGTAGTACGGTAAACGCATAAGAAGGGAAAAAAAAAATTTTCTCGGGGAGTCGTATATATTTAAATAAAAAGTAAAATAAACCCTCGCGCCCCCTAAAAACAGAAAGAGAGAGAGAGAGAGAGAGAGAGAGAGAGAGAGAGAGAGAGAGAGAGAGAGAGAGAGAGAGAGAGAGAGAGCAAAAGAATTTTAAAATTCGTATCATTCTGAGACAGTAACGGTTCACTCGAATTTTCCCCCCTTTCGTTTCCCCCCCTCCCCGTCTAAAAAAAATATTCTCCCTTCGTTTTTTTTTTTTTTTTACGCGGGGATCTTTATTCTTCCCTTCCTCCTCCCCTCTCCCCCGAAAAAAATCATCATCCTCGTTCGATGGGAGATTTAAAAAAAAAAAAAATTTTTATTTTATTTTTTTTGTTTTTAAACCCCCGACTACCCCCCTCCTCCCCCAACCGTTTTCTTTCTTCTTTTTTCGGATTTGACCCAATTCGATATTCGAAATATAAAATTACAAAAACGATTTCTAGAAAAGCAGAAGAAAAAAAGAAAATAATAAAAATAAAAAGTTAAAAACGTAAAAATAATAATTAAATAATTTCAATTCCCGGATGACGGGGGGAGAACGAGGGGAGAGCAATGGG
>NW_002987478.1:0-1267 GCF_000006295.1 Pediculus humanus corporis | reverse complement strand
CCCCCTAATTAATGTATTATTATTATTATTATTATTTATATTTTAAACATCCTTCGTTAAATTATTATTATTATTATTATTATTAATTTTACTTTAGTTATTTGTCATGTTTTCGTTTGTTATAACATGCAAGTCACCTCCCCATAAGAAAAAAAAAAAAAAAAAAAAAAAAAGTTTTCTGTAAAGGAAATAACGGCATCGAGGAAATGGAAGATGATGGAAAGAAAAAAAATAAAATAAAAAATAAAATAAAAATAATGTAAAACATGTGAGCGAACGCGCGAGCGCGAGCGCGTGTGTGTGGGTGCGTGCGTGCGTGTATACGCGCGTACGTGTCATTCCCAAGGGTTTTTATTGAAAAAATCAAATCGTAGAACAACCACGATTGTTTGTTTGTTTGTTCGTTTGTTTGTTGACGAAATAATCACGTAAATTAAATATTATTTTAATTATTATTATTATTATTATTATTTTCACGTCCTTGCAATTATTATTATTATTATTATTATTATTATTTTATTTTATTTTAATAAAAATAAATTTGTTTTTTGAATGGATAATAATAATAATAATAATAATAATAATAATAATAATAATAATAATAATAATGATTATTATTTTTTGTTTTCGTTTGTTTTGTCTATTGAAATTATTTATTTATTTATTTATTCTATGGATTATTATTATTATTATTTTCCTCGAAATGGGCTGACTCAGCTGATTGAGCAGACGATGCCTTCGTAAAAAACATTTGCGAGTATGGTGAATGCGCGTGAGTGAGTCTCTCGATGAGGGAGTGTAGGGGGTACCTTTCCATCATAATAATAAAAATGATGATGATGATGACGACGATAGACTTTATAAATAGTTCACACGCACGCACACGCACACGCATATTTGATGATTATCCGATTTGGTTGTTTGTTTGTTTTAAAATTTTTTATAATTTTTGTTATTTACAAAATGGCGGAAGATTTTAAATTAATTGATTGCGTTTAATATTTATGAAGACGAAGACGACGACGAAGATGATGATGATGATAATTATTATTATGTGTGAGAGAGAGAGAGAGAAAGAGAATAAAGAAAAATGTCGTCATCGATTTATATATATATATATATTTAAAATAAAATGTTTTGTTAATAATAAATCGTTAAAAAATTATAAATCGAATTTCATTGGTTTAAATTTTTGTTTTTAATTTGTTCGTTTGTTTTTTTGTTTGTTTGTTTTAAATTTGTTTTATGATTGTTTTGATTTTGTGTG
>NW_002987479.1:0-8506 GCF_000006295.1 Pediculus humanus corporis | reverse complement strand
TTTAAAGAGGAAAAAATTTAAAATAATTAAAATTTTTTTTTTTTTTTTTTAAATTAAAAAGAGAGCACTTGACCGTGACCTGGTTGTTGTTGGGTAAAGGCAAAGTTAAAATTTTGTGTATAAATATTTCATTAAAATAATGAAGACATTTTTAGGAACGTTGAACGGCAAAAAAAAAGAAACAAATAAATTAGATCAAATTAAATGAATTCATTTTTTTTTTTCCTCGAAAGGTAAAACATAAAAAATTATAAGGTCAAAAATAATAATGATAATAATAACACATAGATTGTTATTGGAATATGATCACGTCAAAAAATACTTTTACTATTTGTCAAGGCTATCATTTAAAAAAAAAAAAAGAAAAACATCGTCATTACAATACATCGATTTTTTTTTTTTAAAATAAAATATAAATAAAATTTTTTTGTCATTTTTTCCAACAACAACCAGTCGATTCGTATTTTGGTCGTGGAAGCAGACTAATCGCATTAATTATTAGATAAGATATCAAGTCTGATGAAAACCACAAAAAAATTGATTTATATATCTTTTATCATTTGTTATAAAACTTTTCTTTTTTTTTTTTTTTTTTTAAACACATACAATATTATCTTATTTAAATATATATTTAAAATAATTTTTTTTTAAAGAACCTTTATATAAATTTAAAAAAAAAAAAAAAGAGACAGAAAAAAATATAAAAATAAAAAAATATCAAAAGCACGTTCTCACTCAATAAAACTCGAGACTGGCTCTCAAGTTCATTATAATCTGAGCATGCGCACATTCGTTTTCTTTTTTTACCAACGAGAACTTTCCCTGTCACATTTTTTTTTTTTTTTTCATAAAAACGATTATTAAAGTCGAACGCATTAACGTAATTTTTTTTGTCTTGTTTTTCTTTAAATAATAATATTTATGCTAAATAACTAAAAATTTATAATCAATACTCAATACTTAATAATATAATAATAATACTTAATATAATATAATAATAATAATAATGCAATAAGACAAAATACTTTAATAAAAATTAAAATCGATTAAAAAAATTGAAATTAACAAATGAAATGTGATGGATTTATTTAACTTCTCCTTGTTCATACTAATATGCTAAAAAGTATGTCATTTATAAAACCATAAAACACATTCACAAACCTAAACTACTTTTCACATCATGATCCCTTTTACAAAATGTATCACATTGAGTTATAGGTTAAGAGAAAAAAGTTCTCGACTAAATATTTTATCGTTTAAATTGATTTCCTTTACTTAATATTTCTTTTTATACTAATTAAATTTATAATTAAATACATTATGGTTCAATTAATTTTTTTTTTTTTGGCTTAATATTTAATTTTTTTAAAATAAATTTAATGAATGATCGAATGAATGAATGACTTAGCATTTTTTGTAAATTATTTATTCATTTATATAGAAAACTTACTCTGTTACTGGTAAATATGTCGTTATCATCAGTTTCTAAAATTAATGATAATATCAAAATTCCTGATAACAGTTCCCATCTGAATAGCATTTCATTATGAACATAACTTACATACTGTAATATCTGAAAGTGTGATACTCATTACTAACATAATCACACCGATTATAAGAATTTTAAAATTTCTCGATAATAATAATACTTATTTTACAAATATAATCATTGCTATGATATCTACTAAAAATAAAATTAAAAAATATGTTTAAAATATAAATATTTCATCTGACATGTTTACACCAATGTTATTCAGTACAGAGAGAATTATGTACATCAATCAATGCTTAATAATATTTATGAAAAAAAAAAAAAAAATCAAACAATAAATATTTATAATTTTAATGAATAAGAAGGTTAAACGACAACTTTTGAAGGGAAAAAGAAATTAAATCAAGACGAAAATACGACTTGGAATAAAATATTTGTATTTAAAACACATACATTTTAAATGTGTTTAATCACTTCCGCAAAAATTGGAAAGTTTAGTTAAAAAAATATTTGTTGGTAAATAATTATAAAACTATTCGTTGTTTATCATTAAATATAGTTTGATAGAAAAACAATAAAGTTTACTTACTTCCTGGTTAAATTATAAAGTAAAATAAATGCACAAGAAATAACGAAATGCAACAAGAACTAAAATTTATGTCAAGGGTGAAATCATAGAGTATTTAATTTACCGATATATCGTAAAAAATCGCCGGTATCGTCACAATCGATATAATCGCAATTTTTAGTCTGTGCCTAACTGAGTACTATAGAACTTTGAACTTTTTATTTTAAAAAAGATAATTTTTGAATTAACGACATTTCTTATTAATCTGCCATATGAACGATTCGTTTTTTACTACTTTAAGCAATGGTACGTTTCATAATTTTAAAATTAACTTGCAATTTATTTCATTTTTTTACTTTTTTAATGTCCACGTTGACTTTTTTTTTCAACTTCAAAAACTTTACAATATTATGTAATTTTAAAAAACGTGACTACATTCTTGTAACAAGCGCCAACTTTTTTTCTCTTCATATCAGTTTTGTTAATTAAATGTATTTTCAATTGAAATTTAGACAATTAAAAGCGTTTTTCCTTACAGTCTGGTGGAATTGAAAGAAAAGCAACTTTTAAAGTTGATTACCTTAAGGAAATAGAAGAACAAGTTCAAAAACAATGGGATGAAAAAAAAATTTTCGAAATTAATGCTCCCACTGAAAATGAAGAAATTCCCCAAAAGTTTCTCACAACTTTTCCTTTTCCATACATGAATGGACGGTTACATTTAGGGCACACATTTACACTGTCAAAATGTGAGTTTGCAGTAAGATTTCACAGGCTTAAAGGCAAAAAAGTATTATTTCCTTTTGGATTTCATTGTACTGGAATGCCAATTAAAGCCTGTGCAGATAAATTAAAAAGAGAATTAGAAGAATTTGGCTATCCACCTGATTTTCCCAAATCGGAGGAGCCTGTTTTAGATGAAGTATCAGATGCTCCCAAGGATAAAAGTAAAGGAAAAAAGGTATTCAAATAATTTTTACGTCTTAGAACTTCTATTCTTGAATTCTAAATTAAAATTTTTATTATAGAGCAAAGCAATGGCCAAATCTGTTGGTGCTAAATATCAATGGCAAATTATGCAATCATTAGGTTTATCAGATGATGAAATCAAAAATTTTGCAGAAGCCGAGTATTGGTTAGATTATTTTCCCGAGTTGGCTGTAAAGGATCTAAAAAGAATCGGACTCCATGTAAGAATTTTGTATTTCTAATAATATATTTTACTCAATTCTTCTTAATTTTAAAATTTTAAAACCAATTTAAAACTTAAATTATGAGTTGGTAATTGAAATTTTTATTTTATGAAATGTAAATAGGTTGATTGGAGACGAACTTTCATAACTACAGATGCAAATCCTTTTTTTGACTCATTCGTTCGATGGTCTTTAATAAAATTAAAAAACCAAAATAGGGTTATGTTTGGAAAAAGATATACAATTTTTTCACCTAAAGATAATCAACCATGCATGGATCATGATCGAAGTAAGGGAGAAGGAGCAGGTCCTCAGGAATATACTTTAATTAAAATGAAAGTAACTTCGGTGCTACCTCCTAAACTAGAGTAAGTTTATTAGCATATAATTTCATTAAAAAAATATTTTATGAAAATCCTCATATTAATATTTTATCTAATAATTTAATTCAATTTTAGAATGTTCAAAAATAAACCTGTTTTTTTGGTGGCAGCAACATTAAGACCGGAAACAATGTATGGGCAAACAAATTGTTGGGTTAGACCCGATATGAAATATATAGCTTTCGAAACGGAACAAAAGGAAATTTTTATATGTACACATCGTGCTGCTAGAAACATGTCTTATCAAGGCATCACTCAGCAAGAAGGGAATGTTAAAATATTAGCAGAAATTTTAGGAGAAGATATACTTGGACTCGCTCTTTCAGCTCCCCTTAGTGTTAATAAAACAATATACACTCTTCCAATGCTTACCATTAAAGAAGATAAAGGCACAGGAGTTGTGACGTCTGTTCCATCAGATTCACCTGATGATTATGCAGCTCTTGTAGATCTCAAAAAAAAACCAGGTACGACATCCAAAAAAAAAAATAAGTCTTTTGATCAAAATTAATTTATTAGTATAACTGATTTACCTGTTTGTGAAACGTTGCAGCGTTGAGAGAAAAATACAACATCAAAGATGAAATGGTTATGAATTATGATCCGGTTCCAATTATCGAAATTCCCGAATTCGGTTCACTCTGCGCTCCTACAGTGTATGAAAAACTTAAAATACAATCGCAAAACGATAGGGAAAAATTACAAGAAGCCAAGGAATTGGTGTACCTGAAGGGTTTTTACGATGGTGTTATGCTCGTCGGAGAATACAAGGGTGAAAAAGTTCAAAATGTAAAAAAATTACTTCAAAAACAATTGGTAGACAAGAAGGAAGGTTTAATTTATTACGAACCTGAAAAAACTATTATTTCAAGGTACGGAAATGGAAATAATTGCTGAAATTTTGCTGCTCCTTATTATTGTATGTACCTTAAAGTAAAAACTTTTTACAAAGTCATTTTTAATATTTTTTTTTTTTTTTAGATCTGGTGATGAATGTGTTGTTGCTTTATGCGATCAGTGGTATTTGGATTACGGTAATCCAAAATGGAAAGAATTAACAGTTAAAGCTCTCGATAAAGTAAACACTTTTCACGAAGAAGTTAGAAAAAATTTGCTCGTCACAATCGATTGGTTACGAGAGCACGCATGTTCTAGAAAATACGGTTTAGGTTTGTTTTCATGCAAAACAAAATCCATAAAATTTTCTTTTCGTTTCGTAAACTAAGTTAAAACGAGGAAAAGGTATCCAATTTTTTTTTTTTTTTTTTGTAGGTTCCAAGTTACCGTGGGATGAAAATTGGCTCATAGAATCATTATCGGATTCCACAATTTATAACGCTTATTACACCATCGCTCATTTTCTCCAGGGAAATACATTCAAGGGTGATAAACCGAACGTTTTTAATATCCAGGCAAAAGATATGACGCCTGAAGTTTGGGAATATATATTTGTGAAAGACGCTCCAGAGCCCAAAACGAAAATTCCATTAGAATCTCTTAAAGTAATAATTTTTTTTTTTTTTTCTTTCTACGTTGTTTGTAAACAAAATTATTAATTTTTTTTTTTTTTTCTGTTTTTAACTCGAAAAAAATGAAAAGGGAATTTCAATATTGGTATCCGGTCGACGTGAGGGGTTCCGGTAAAGATTTAATTCAAAATCATTTATCGTATTTTCTTTTCAATCACACGTCAATATGGATAAACGAACCGGATAAATGGCCGAAAGGTATTCGCGCAAACGGTCATTTAATGTTGAATTCAATGAAAGTAAGTAAAGGTAAATTTGTCGGGAGGGGTTGGCGAGGGGTTAGAAATTTAATTTCTCTACTTTTTATTAACCAGATGTCAAAATCCGAAGGGAATTTTTTGACTCTGTCCGAAGCTGTCGATAAATTTAGCGCTGACGGTATGAGATTATCATTGGCGGATGCGGGAGATTCGATAGAAGATGCCAATTTCGTCGAAACTATGGCCGATGCCGCCATATTACGTTTGTATAATTTTATCGAATGGGTTAAAGAAGTTTTAAAACCGGAAAGCAATTTGAGAACGGATTCGCTCGAAACGTTCAACGATAAAGTTTTCAAAAGGTAATTTTTTTTTTTTTTCGGGTTATTTTGCGACGCCGCCATTGACGTTTCTCAATGCAGACATCCATGATTTTTTTTTTTTTTTTTTTTTTTCTTTCAGCGAAATAAATCTTAAAATAAAAGAATCGGAAAAATTTTACGAAAACATGATGTTTAAAGAAGCTTTAAAAGTTGGATTTTTCGAATTACAAGCCGCGAGAGACAAATACAGAGAATTGAGTCTCGATGGAATGAATCGAAATTTGATTTTGAGATTTATCGAAGTTCAAGCTTTGTTATTATCACCCATTTGTCCTCACGTCAGCGAATTCGTTTGGTCTTTATTAGGAAAAGTGAGTCGGATTGTTTACAACGTGTTTATTCTTTCTTTCTTTCTTCAATAAAAATTTTCATTACAGGAAGGTTCGATAATGGAAGCCAAATGGCCCGAGTACGGATGGATCGATGAGGGAGCCGTCAAAGCTTCCGAATATTTTATCGAAGCCGCTCATTCTTTACGTCTTCACTTGAAAAATTATATGACTCCGAGAAAGGGGAAAAAGGGAGAAACGAGTGGTACGATTGAAAAACCGACTCACGCTTTTATTTGGGTCGCAAAAAGTTTGCCACCCTGGCAATCAACGGTCGTCACGTGTTTAAAAGAATTACATCAAGTTAGTATCGGTGGAATCGATCGGATGTCGGAAATTTTTTTTTTTTAATTATTATAATTAATTTTGTATTTTGTACATTTTATAAGAAATCCGGCGTTTTACCAGAGAACAAATTAGTTGCGGCGGAATTGAATTCGAAACCCGAATTGAAAAAATACGGGAAAAAATTGATGCCATTCGTGCAAGCGACGAGGGAAAAAGTTGAAAAAATCGGTTTCGCTGCCTACAACCTGACATTAGATTTTTCGGAAATGGCCGCATTAGAAGAAAATAAAGAATATTTAAAACAAACATTAGAGGTTTTTTTCTTTTTTTTAATTATTTAATTTTTAGTTTTCCTCGTTTGATCCGGAAAATTATAATTTGTTATTACGTTTCATTAGCTCGAAGACATTGAATTTTGGTACTCGGAAGAAACCGGGCCGGAAAATCTTAGAGACGAATGTTGTCCGGGAAAACCACACATTGCATTCACGAAGGGAGTCACGTTACATTTAGACAATCCTCAACCTCATTCCGGTTTTTATTCGAGAAATCTTTTGATTCAAGATGGAGACACGGTTGAGTCCGTCATAGAGAAATTAAAAATTACATTTAAAACGCTCGGAGATCAAGTCATCAATCGTAAGTTATTTAAAAAATTAAATTTTCTGTTTTTTTTTTTTTTTTTTTGGAAAATTTAAAAAATTGAATTTTTTGTTTTTCAGAACCGAATGACATTCAACTGTGGAGGTATAACGATCATTTATTAGGTCCGAGAACGATGCCGTCATTCGGAAAAGCAACGGATGGGAAAACTTTGGTGTCGGAAAATTCAATTTTTCACTGTTCATTCGATGATAAAAAATTATTTTTAGTAGATGAAAACGGATCTAAAATTCCAATCGGTAACACTTTGATTTACATAACGAACGATCCACCGCCGAAACCGAAACATTTCCCACCCGGAGATTCATTTTCCAATATAACTCAAACCGTATAAAATGTTAGTGAAAATTATTTATTAAAAATTAATTATATGGTTGTGACCAGAAGCACAAATTAGGAAGGAGGGGTAGGGAGGGGAGGGGAGGAGAGGAGTTGAGGGAAGCGATCGAATTCGAGAATGGTTTTAAGTAATTTATTTAATTTCTTTTTGAAATATTTTTGTCACAAAATGTCTACGGAATTTTTTTAAAAAAAAAGAAATTTAAATTTTTTAAAATTTTTGTTTTGTTTTTTTTTTAATGTAAATCTCCAAACTGTTTTATTTAATAAAATATACAACATTAAATTAAAAAATTATTACTTATAAATTAATAAATTATTAAATTATACTAATTAAATTATTACTAATTATCACGCGTCGTCGTGAATAATAATAACAATAATAATTTTTTTAATTATTAACTTTATATTTTTTTTAAAATTTATTACGCGGGTTATTTATTAATTAAAAATCGAATTTATGTATTTTAATTATCGGTCACGGTTTTATTAACCGAATTCCAAAAAAAAAAATTTTTCCGTCGTGGCAGTAGAGTAATAATAATAATAATTATCGACGAATTTCGGAATGTTTAATATTTTTTTTTATATTATTAATTGAATTCTTTTTTTCTACCACTACCACTATTATTATTATTATTATTATTATTATTATTATTATTATTATTTTTATTTTTATTATCGTACGTGGCAAGTCACTACTGGACTCCTTAATAAAATTTTTCCAGCATTCGTTCCAGGTTTTTTCAATTGGATTAATTTTTAAAATGGACAAATAAACGCGACGAATCCTTTTTTTTCGTACAACTCGGAGGTTTTTTTTATTTAAAACGCGACTTTATTTAATCATTATTATTATTATTATTTTACAATGTCGTGGGGCACGCGGGGGGAGAGGGAAGGGAATCCAAGAACGAAAAAGTTTTTCTAGGTACTAAAAAAATAGAATTAAATTGTAAAATGAATTAAATGAATGAATCGATCACTGATAACGTTTAAGAATGACAAATTCGTTCGTTATCAATGATAATTAATGAATAAACTTATCAATGACAAACATTGATAATGTTATCAAACATAAAGTACTCACACGCGCCGTTTATATATATATATATATATATATATATATATACTATATT
>NW_002987480.1:0-1526 GCF_000006295.1 Pediculus humanus corporis | reverse complement strand
CCCAAAAAAAAAGGAGAAGAAAAATTTCAAATTTGACGTTAAATAATTGATTTGACTATTTATGCCGTTACGAAAAGAAAAAGCTTACTGCCACGCTGTTGTGTATTTGTAAATTTATCGTTTAGTTTGTTCCTTTTAAAAAAAAAAAAAGAGGAAAAAAAGAGAGAGAGAAAGAGAAAGAGAAAGAGAGAGGAAAAAAAAGGCAGTAAAAAGAAAAATTATTTAGTCAAATAGAAAACTTAAATGTTTTTTTTTCTACTTTAGGGATTTAAATAAATGGAAAGTAAAAATGCAAACTTTTTCTTTTCACTTAAATTTAAATCGTGTTCTAGCAACTGTATAAAAATAAATATTTTCAGTTTAAAAAAAAAAAAAAGGAAAGTTGTTTAAAAATAATAATAATAATAATAATAATAATAATAAGCCAACGGCCATAGCGTGCTGGTCACACCGGTTCCCGTACGATCACCGAAGTTAAGCAGCATCGGGCGTGGTGCAAACTTGGATGGGTGACCGTCTGAGAACGCCACGTGCTGTTGGCTTAAAAGAGCAAAAAAAAAAATGAGAACAAGACAAAGTAAGAACCAAAAAACAAATCTTGTTCTACTGTCGACCTGAGGCAGCTCGACGAGAACGTGAATTTCACTGCTTCTGACCCTGGCCACTCCAAAGATGTTAGTCACCGGAGCCCAGTTCAGGAGACAAATCGTTCCCATCGAAAAAGACGGACTCAGGAAGACCTTCAAGAATTGATGTGGTGCTATCTTATAATAAGTGGCACCACCGAAATTCGAGTATTTGTCCCTAAGGAATCGGGTAGAAACCTCGGATAAATACTTAAAAACTCCGACAAGTAGCCTTGTCGTGTTTAATGGTGGATAATAATAATAATAATAATAATAATAAAATGATTTTCATAGTTTTTCTTTTTTCTTCGAATGAAAACTTGATAAAATAATTATTTCAAATTTAAAAAAAAGCTTCTAAAAAAAAACAAGAACAACCGGTAATAAAGGAAAGAAACAAAAAATAGCGGAGTCGATGTTATTAATTTATTACGTAAAAAGCCCCCCCCTCCTACTCCTCCCCCCACAAAAATAGAAAAAAAAATTCTACAAAATTCTTTTAAATATTAATAATTTTACAATATGAAAATAACTCGAACGCGTTAAAAAAAGAAAGAAAAAAAAACAAATAAAAAGAATGTGGTAGACAGAGATAGAGAGAGTGAGAGTGAAAGAGAGAAAAAACATGGAAGAAAAAAGAATATGGAAAAGGAAAAAAGGAAAAAAAAACAAATGGCCGCGTTTCGTGTTGGAAAAAGTGATATTAGAAACCGAGGCGGTGTCCATTTCATGAATAGTTAATCATTCTTTTCTACCCAATCGAATTAAATAAGAAAACTATTGGAGAATTTATTGCTCAATCTAAAAATAAGAATTTTTTTTTTTTTTTATTTTATTTTATTTTTCCATACTTTTCCCTTTTTTCTTTTTCTTTTTCTTCTTCTTCTTTTTTTTATTTTT
>NW_002987481.1:0-1265 GCF_000006295.1 Pediculus humanus corporis | reverse complement strand
ATAAGATGATCTCAGTGGCAGACATCACAAAAATATGTGACGTCATAGGTTATAACAAAACAAAACCTATTCAGACATGCAACATCACCCATATTCAAGCATTTATTCCTTAGGGATCAATTAGAAACTTGGAATAAATGTTCTGAAAAACAATCCGCCAAACACAAACGTATCAAATAACAAGTGGGAAAAAAAAAAAAAAATAATAATAATAATAGTATTTAAACAAAAAAAAAAGAAAACGTTAGACTCAAAGGTATTTTTTTTTTTAATCTATAAAATGATAAGATATAAAAATTCTTATCAGAATGAATCAATAATTTAATTTATAAATAATATATACATAGATCCCTCAATTATTTATTAAACTATAAGTTTAATAAATAAATAAATAATTATTTAAACATCTAATAAAATAAAAAAAAAAATTTTATGTATTGGAAAGCATAAAAAAAAATTAATTAAAAATTATTATTATTATTTTTGTTAAAACCTGACTACGCCACTGTATCATAATATGTATTTATATATAAAATAATAATTTCTTATCTTTTACTCTCCCTCTCTCTCTCTCTCTCTCACACACATTTATTTGTACAAGATATAATTTTTTTTAGTAAGTAATGTAGTTATGGCTCCAAGTATTTATTTTTTTATTTTTTTTTATTTTACTTCAGTACAAACGACCAATTATTATTTATTTAACGAGAGTAAGTTAAAATTTAAAATTAATAAGTATTTAAAAAACAAATAATAATAATAATAATAAAATTTTCTTTCTACCCCCTGCTTCTGGGGAGGGGGGAGGGGGGGTACCATATTCTATCAAACAGAAAGTTTAGGTAGCGATTGTTTATACGATGAAGATTGCATAACGAGAAATTCATATTGTAAAGGTAATAAAATATGTGCGTGTAAAATCGGTTATCAATACGATTTAGGAAGTGATATATGTTTTCCAAAAGGTAAAAAATCAAAGTAAAAATTTTCATCCATTTCTAAATTATTATTCCTTTCTCACGTTTGGGTTTTTTTTTTTTCTTTTAAGAAATAAATTTAAAATGTAACGAAGATTACGATTGTTCAGCATTAAACAATGCCAAATGCATATCTGGCTTTTGTAAGTGTAAAAATGATTATGTTTCATCTAATGATAAAACAATGTGTTTACCATCAATGAAATTAACGACATATTGTCAAGAAGATGGACAATGCAATTCAGTCATGAATAAAACCTATTGTGATCCGATAATAAGACAATGCGT
>NW_002987482.1:48484-61613 GCF_000006295.1 Pediculus humanus corporis | reverse complement strand
TATATTTAAAATATTTGATTAATATGTTTTGATTACATAATTATATAACATGTTATTTATAAAATAAATTATATATATATATACCGCATGTATAAAATAAGAAAAAATTTTACGGCATTGATTTATTAAAAAAAAAAAAAAATAATAATAATAATTTTTGTAATTAACAAAACTAGGCTTTCAACGTTATAACAGGTTTTTTGCTTTCAAATTATTATTTTAATCATTTATTACTTACATATTGTTGAAAAATAATATTTACACGCACGTATAGACTAGTAATTAATAATAATTATTCGATTACAAAAGCAAAATTAAAAATAAAATAAAAATTTGTACTGAAATTTAAAATTAACGTTTAAACTAATAAGAACACAGACAACGATTAAATTTTTTTCTTTTTTCCAATGTTTTCATTAATGTGTTATTTACTCTATGGTAATAAATTATGGTGGTTAAAGGCACGTTATAAATAATAATAAATAAAATAATTTGTTGTTGTTGTTAATGAAATGAATTGTGTGATTATTATATATCGAAACAAGTCATTAAAATATTCGGTGGATGATTATGTGCAGCTTTTGATATAAAAACTAATTTATAATCGACTAATCTGGCGCGAACTTTACAACCCATCCAGCATCTGCTACATCTCCAGTGTCTCGTTGGTCTTTTTTTATCGATATTATGTAAAATTAAATCGTATCCGTTATGTGTTATCATCGGTTTTCCTCTTTTTGTCCAGGTAAGAGTAAAATTTGGATAACCTGAAAATACACATGAGGTAAGTACAAAAAAAAAAAAACAATTTTTTTACTTGTAAGTGAAAGAACGATATAAAAGTAAACAATAAAATGGCGGGAGAATTTTGCGCGCCATTTTTCTTAACAAATGTAAACAAAACATGTTTTGCTTTTATTTACTTTTTATAACTGATGGTTTAATGAATGTTTGCATGTTTGTTATGTTTTACCTTCATGGAAACATTAAACAAAAACATTTTTCTTTATTTTAATATGTTTTCTAATTTTAAATTAAAAAAAAAAAAGGATTATTTAGATGATTCAACAATCAGGTACGGTTTACATTTATTCTTTTTTTTTTTTTTTTTTTTGTTAAAATTTGTTATTAAATAATTTAAACAAAATTAATAATTTATTACATTTTTTTATTTATAATGTTAATAACAAAATATTAATAATAATTAATAATAACAATAATGAAAATAATAAAACAAATAATGACTTTGAAAATTTTGTCAATTTTATTACAATTCATTATAAAAAATATCAATAAATAAATAAATAAATAAAAAAATAAATAATTTTAAATTAAATAAATGCAAATCATGGTAACTTATTTATAATGAAAATAATAATAATTAATAACGGTAAAGTTTTATAATTTTCAATTTACATAAAATAATTAATTTGTTAATACTAATAATAATAATAATAATAATAATAATAATTTCTATCATTCATGAAGAAGAACATTAAAAATTTGTTTAAACATTAAAATTATTTATAGAAAAAGATAAAAATAAATAATAATATTAATAATTCATCAATGAAAATAAAAAAAAAAACAATAAAATTATCATTATCACAATTAATATTAAATATTATAATAAAAAAATTAATTTAAAAATAAATATGGCAAGACTCATATGTATGAGGAACCATTAATTAATAATTATCACAATAATTTAATGAACATTTAAAAATTTAAAAAAAGAGGGAGGGGGACAAAATTTTTTTAATAATTAAGCATGATATCCGGCCATATTTATTTTTCTTAATTGAAAATCTAAAAACATTTTTTCTTCGTGCATTCTTATCATGTGAAGTTTTAAATTGAATTTTCTTTTCGATCCATAACTGCAAAGTGAACATTTAAATTTTGCCGGTTTCCCACATTCGTTTTTCATATGTGACGTCATATATTTACGATTTATGTATTTTCTATTGCATTGTGGACAATAATAATAACAAGACGTTGGACGTTTTAGTAATTTCCTAATACCTGAACCTGAAAATTTAATTTAATTTTTTTTTTGGTTTTTTTTTTTTTTTAAATGTAATCGTCGTTAAATTAATATTTAAAGTTAAAAAAACGACAAAATTATTATTATTATTATTATTATTTTCTTTTTTATATTTTACATAAAAATAAATGAGGAGTATTCAATTTTATACCTTCGTGTGTTTTTAAATAACATTTTTATTAAATAATAATAATAATAATAATAATAATAATAATAATAATAAAAAGAGGGGAAAATAAAACATTTATTTGAATAAATAATAATAATGATAATAAATAATTTTTTTTAAAACGTAATAATTTATTAATCGGGGATTAATTACATAGAAAAAAAAAAAATATTTTTTTTAAACACAAACACGGAATTTGTACAAATAAATAAATAATAATAATAATACAATTAAATAAAAAAATTTCTTTTTTTTTTATACATATTTTACAATAATATTGGTTTTTGTATAAGAAAAAAAAAATACGTACAAACAAACAAACAAACAAACAAACAATAAAGGATTTTATTTAATATATATATATATATATATACATTTTGTGATTTATTTATTTATTTTTTTTTTTATTAATAGTTACATAATAATAATAATACATTTATTAAACTTTGATCGATTTTATAATGTAAAAAAATTTGTTTTAAAATAATAATAATAATAATAATAATCGAGTACGTTAATTAATAAATTGACGAAATTTTTAATAATTATAAAAAAAAAAGCAACCAAATAAATTTTTAAATATATATATAGGTACGAATAAATAATTATTTTAATAATGATAATAATAATAATAATTATTATTATTATGACTAACAATGAGGCAAAACAACATAAGTATTAGCTCATAAGCTCGTTTTTTTTTTTTTCTTTTTTGCATTTCATACAATTGTTTTTTTAAGGTACAAATAATAACAGCAATAATAATAATGAAAAGGGAGGTGAGGGGGTAGGGAAGGGGTGAGAAGTGAGGGGGGGGGAATAAAAAGGTTCGTTAACACATTGTGAAATGTTTGAGCCTTCTGACGTGTTCGTTCCTTCGATTTTTAGTCTTAAATTTTTTATTACACATTTCGCATGGAAATATGGCCGGTTTATTACATTCCCATTTTCTATGATAAGTTAAATGCCTTTTGTGTTTAAAACTGCTCGTGCAATCCGTGCATGGAAATGCACGCAAAGGTAATTTTCTCTGTAATATTATGTTCCAACCTAAAAAAAAAAAAAAAATAAACAAATATATATATATTATGTATTAATAAAAAAAAATGGCCGATTCGCTTTCCATAATTAATAATAATAATATTAACTCTTATCAATAATATAAATGTTATCGCGGTAATATATTAATAATTTTATCGCCATGTTTTTTTTTTTTTTTTTTTTTAATGTAAAAAATTGTAAAATGATATAAAATAATGGATTTCCATTAAATAATAATAATAATAATAATAATAATAATAATAATTTATTATTATAAATAAAATAAAATAAATTAATAAGAAACGAATGTTTTTTTTTTTTTTTTTTTTGGTCGAATATTAATAATATTCGTTTGATAAGAAAAATTGACCTTAGATAAAATATAGATAACATAGATAAAAATAAGATAATTATTATTAATAATAATAATAATAATTTACTCGTTAAAAAAATCAAATCAAAAGTGTGGATAAGGATCGTTAAAAAAAAATTTAAAAAAAAAAAAAAATTAAAATGTTTTAAATTTTATTTAAATTTAATAATAATAATAATAATAATAATTTTTTTTTTTGTTGTAAAATAATATATGTAAACAATATGACATTTATTAAATTTTATTTACTCTATGGATTTTTTTTTTTTTTATCACGTATAAACAAACAAACAAATGTTTTCTTAACATTTCTTACTCTTCTTACCCAAAATCTTAATATGTACCCTTTTTTTTTTTTTTTTTTAAATTAAGGATTGAATTTAATTAAAATAATAATAATAATAATAATAATAATAATAATAATAATAATAATAATAATAATAATAATAATATTAGTAATAATAATAATAATAATAAATGAATGAATTTAAAAAAATAAAATAAAATTACAACAGTAATAAATTATATTTAATATATAAAACAAATTTAATAACAATTTTAAAAAAATGAAACCCTTTTAATAAATATATGTATTGTACCTGTACAATTTTTTTTTACCCCTAAATCAACTAAAAATGATAACAATGATAATAATAATAATAATTTTTTTCCCTTATTAATTATGTGATTTTTTAATCGAAGAAGTTGAAGATGAAGTTGAATTGAATTTCATTTTTCTTCTACACAACCATTCTCCTCTTTTCTCTTGGAAAATAACAAACAATTCAGGATGAAGTGCTCTCAAATGATATTTAGCATTGCTATTTATTCTTGATCCTCTCAAAACAGAACCGCATGTTTTACAAATTGACATATCCGGATATTTAACATAAAAATCCCATATTGGAGATCTTAATGAACTCCATCTTGTATTCGAATGATAATTCCTCCTATTCCCTATTGTTACTAATGATTTGGAAAGGCAGAGAGAAAGAAAGAAAATAAGAGAAGGAAAAGGAAAAATGAAAATGAAAATGAAAAAAAAAAAAAAAAAAGAAATTTTTTTGAAAATAATAATAATAATAATTTTGTGGGATTTTAAAAAATAATAATAATGACTTTAAAGCTGGAATCGAAATAAGCAAACAGGTCACAAAATATAGAAAAAAAACAAATGCCCAAACCTTTTTTTTAAAAAATAAAATCAAAAAAGCAGGAAAAGGTGCAAAGGTTAAAAAAAAAAAAAAAAAAAAAAAAAAAAGGAAAATGAATGTTCAACTTGCAAAATTTATAAAAAATTTATTATTTTATTATTATTATTATTATTATTAATTACATAAATTTTTAATTTTTCCTATTATTATTTATAAAATTTTAAATGTTTTTATTAATATAATAATAATAATAATAATTAATAAAGTTGTCGATAAGACAAAAAAATTAAGGAATTCGAAACGTGAGGTTAATGTTTGGTAAAAATTATGTACCTTAAACCTTGAAAAAGTTTTTTTTTTTAATAAAATGTATTTGTTCTTTGTAAAAAAAAAAATTTATTTTATAATCGACTTGAGTTTATTGTGTCAGGTATTGAATTCAAAATGATAACCTTGACCTTATGGATATGATAAGTTAAAAAAAAAATTAAATTTTTTATTAATTCTGGTATAAAAAAGGTAATATTGTTTATGTAATGAGATATTCGTAGTCGATTTTCCTTCATGCTATCAAATTTTTTTTTTCAATTATTTAAATAAATTTAAAATTAAATTGTTATCATTTGGCAGTAGCGAATAATTTAAATGGAAAAAAAAAAAAAAAATATGTTTTTAACATATTTATTACATAATTCATTATGTTAATCTTATCAATTGTTTTTTTTATTATTATTATTATTGAAAAAAAAAAAAAAAAAAAAGTTACACAAACAATAAATAAATGCGACTGTTAAATAAAAATTTTAAAAAAAATATTTCTAATGGTAATTAATATGTTTATAATTTATTTAATTAAAATAATATAATTATAAAATATAAGATTTTTGTTTTTTGTTATTCTTTATATCTACAAAAAATATAATTGAACTTGTCAATTTTTATTATTATTGTTATTTGTAAAATTCATTTAAAAAAATTTTTTTTTTTTTATTACTTACTTATAGTTAAATGAATTTAAACTTACCAAATGAGTAAATGTATTGGTAAATTATTATTATCAGACAATTTAAACCGTCTTATCATTGACTAGTATTTAACTAAATGTCACGAAAATATATCTTTTCAATCACTTATAACTAAAATGATAATAATCACTTTGTGTAAACCAACTAACTAAAATTTTATACTTTGATTTTTTTTTATTAAGTAAAATTTAAGAATTTTAGTAGATTTATAATTCTATCTGAGTGATAGATAAATAAAAGAAAAAAGTATATTTAAAGAATTTTTAAATGAATGATAAAAAAAAAAAAAAGAATAATTTTGGAAATCAAAAAATTTTTTTTTATGTTTATATTTTTAAGGTTGTTTCAATATTATATATGTATTCGAGTAACGTAAGGTAGAATAAGTTGTAATAATTATATAATACTCGGCCGGTGTTTAATTAAAAAATTTTATTTAATTTGTTGGAATTAATATACACGGAATTTATAATTACCTAAACTTATGGAATAAAAACAATATTATTTGTTTGCTTTGACCCGACTTCATTTTGCAACTAAACATAATTGCCAACTTAATAATGTAAACATAGGTTATTTTAAATATATGGTGGGTTATTCTCAGTGTACACAATTTCAGTTTCTCGAAAAGGTATTTTTTTAATACCCACGTTTCGTGGAACGTTTTTCAAGTGGGAAAAAAATTACGAGTAAATTTTTTTTTAATAAATTGTTTATTATAATTAATCATTGTCGTAATTAATGCATCGGAAATAGGAAAAGTTATAAATGTGACCCAAACATTGTGCAACTAGATTGAAAATTATAAACATGATAATGTAAATGAAAGAAATGTCAGAGTTTGGATAAAATTTAACGACGTGGTGACTGCCAAAAAAAATTTATAACGTTTTTTTTGGCGGTTTCGAACTTTTCGTCGGGAAAGGGGAAAAAAAATCGTATTATTTTATTTTTTTTTTAAAAAAGAAAATGAAATAAAAAAGGACGCAATGATATTTATTTCAAACGAATAATTAATTTAAAGTTTTAATTTTTGATTAACAAGTTTAAAAAATAATAATTAGAAGAAAAAAAACTTAAAATAATTTTTCATTTAAGTGAGTGATAAAGATGGCGTGAAATAATATGTAAACTTTTTTTTTATTTCAAACGGAAAGTGATAATTTTTTAGTTTTTTAGTTTAATTTGTTAATAAACGTAAGAATAAATAAAATTTCTTTTTAAATTTATTTTTTCTAATACTTCAATAACGATTCTACGCGTTAAATAAAACCTAAAAAAAAAAATAGTTTTTTTATATAGAAAAACATATATACAAGAAAATATCGTATTAACTTTTCTTTTTTTTTTTTAAAAAACGTTTTAAATAATAAATCCATTAATTTTTAATTTTAATATAAATATCATATAATAATAATAATAATAATAATAATAATAATAATAATAGAAAAAAAACAATTAATTAATAGTTATTATTATTTATCTCTCTCTCTCTCTCTCTCTCTCTCTCTCTCTCTCTCATAATTTTACTCATTATTATTCACGATTAAAATTATAATTTATTAAATATACATATATTTTAATTTATAAATTAATAAAATAATTTTATTTAAATGTATAAAACAATAAAAAATAAATAAATAAATAACATACATATATATTTTTTTTTGTTATACAAATGGCTCGTAATACATAACCATTTCAATTGGCTAAAAAGCAATCATTTGCTCTTTACAATGATTTTAATGTTTAACTGATAAAAGCACTAACCGACACATTAATAATAATAATAATTATCATAATAATAAATTTTTCATTTTTCAAACATTTTTAATTTTATTAATTATTAATAATCATTATTATCATTATTATTTATTTTAATAAAATCTTTTTTATATTAATAATAATTTATTAACGTTTAAAAAAAAAAAAAGGTAAAAAATATTTAACGTAATTTAATTGATTCGGGACAACGACGAATGATAAAAAAAAATTAATTAATTAATTAATTAAATAAATTATTATTATTATGTATTTATTATCACGTGATTAATATTAACGGTTTAAAGCCGTAAGAAATGTATAATTTAACGTTTATAGTATTATTATTATTATTATTAATTACGTCAAGAGTAATAAAAATTAAAATAAAAAGTAACCGAGTATTAAAATGTATATAAAATTTATTATTATTATTATTATTATTATTAAAAAGTTTTTTTTCCTTATTATTAATAAAAATTATTAATAAGTTTTAATTTATTAATAAATAAGTGCATAAAAATAATTAAAAAAAATAAATAAATAATTTATGTATTTATGGTTTATGTTTAATATCAGGTAGTTCGGTTCTGCACTAATGTTTATCACACACAAACTTTTTGTCGGCTAATGCAACAAAACTCGATGACGCTGTCGACTCTCCCTCAGACGGTGGAAATTACTTAACAAGCAACATGGTGAGACATTGTTTTAATAATAATAATTTCCTACCATTTTTCTTTTTTCTCTCTCTCTCTCTCACTCTTTCCCTATTCTTTTTTTTCTTATTATTTTATTATTATTTTATTATTATTATCGTTTATTTTTTTTTTACTCAAAGTGATAAAAGTTAAATGATCAATCGGTCATCGGAGTGTTTTGTATAAAGTGATTGTTGTGTGGTGTTTTGAAAAAGAATTTGTTTTGTTTCTTATAGGATAACATAGATGACCAATTTTCTTTAAAATGGAACAACTTTCAGTCAAATCTGGCGACAGGTTTTCACGATCTTTTACAAGAAGAAACTATGGTGGATGTCACATTAGCCGCCGAAGGAAAAATATTACACGCCCATAAAATAATATTATCAGTTTGCAGTCCCTATTTTAAAGATCTCTTTAAAGTAAGTGTATAATTTTTTTTTTGTCGTGGTGTATAATTAATTAATTAATTAATTATAATTAATAATAATAATTATATGTGTTTGTACGATACGAGAATTGTGAGCTTCCGAGTTTTTTTTTTTTTTTTTAAAATGGCGTCGTTCCTGGGCTAGGCTTGGCTTGGCTTGGCTTGGCTGCGCTTTGCGTTGCTTGGCGTGGCTTCATCGATCCAATGTTGTCGCATTTAGTCATTTATATGTTTAGCATATGTTAAAAAATTTATATTTTGACTGGTCGATAACCCCGGGAACTGTTTAATTTTTTTTTTACTCACACACTGTCGTTTAAAAGCTGCCATTTTGAATCAATAATTAAATGCAATGATGATTAGTATTACAATATTTGTAATGTAACATTTTTCATTTCCTATTACACATCGTTGATGATCATTTTAAATTTTGCCTGCTTTGATTATCATCATTATCTTAAATTATTTTAATTTACTTCAGCGAAATAAAAATAATAAAATTTGATTTTTCTTTCTTTTTTTAAAGGTTAACCCGTGCCAGCATCCCATAGTCATATTAAAAGATGTTGGGCACCAAGAAATGGCTGATATGTTAGACTTTATGTATAGGGGAGAAGCCAATGTTCGGCAAGAAGACTTAGCAGCATTTTTAAAGTTGGCAGAAACTTTAAAAGTAAAAGGCTTAGCGGGAGACAGAGCTGAGGTACGAACAAAACAAATATCGGATACATGTTTTAATTTTTTTCATTTTTTTTGATATCGGTATATTAACTCGAAGATTTATTTGTTTGTTAGGATGATGACATTCCTCCACCATCTTCACAAGCTTCTAGAAAGTCATCTGCACCACAAGTTCCTAAAAAGAAAAAAGTAATAGAAACTTCAGTATTTGAATCTGATGACCATGATCCCGGAGACACTGATCTAAATTCTGGGGGAGGAGAACCCAGAAGAAAAAAGCGAAGGTATGCTTGTTCATTTTGTTTTGTTTTTTATATTTGAAGTATAATTTTTTTTTTTTTTTTTTTTTTTTTTTTTTTATGCTTTGACCTTGGTTAATATTGTTGAAATTTTTTTAAAAATTCATATCATGTATTTTTTGTTTTTTCTTTTGATTTTTAGAGCACCTTCTCCTAAGACTGAATCTGTGATGCCATCCCCTAGTAGTTCAAGTGCCCAACCCTTCCCTTTAGCAAATCCAAAGCAAGAAATCCCAGATCCAGAAGAAATACAATTAATAGATGAGAATGATGATGTAAATGACCCTTTAGTACAATTAATAGCAGGACAGGGAGCGAAACAGGAGCAAGATCACCACCACCACCACCAGGAATTTGATGATTCTAATTTTGAAAACACATTAGAAGACCCAGGTAATTAATTGTTGTATGTTTATACATTGCTTTGTCGAAACCTTTTTGAAAAAAAAAAAAAAACATTTTCCTGGGTTGAATTATGTTTAAATCTAACAGTTTATTTTTTTTCTTTTTTCTCGAAACAAAATTATTTATTATTAATTAGGAATTTAGTAACATGAAGCCTGTTAGTGTGAGGTGTGTAATTCGTTAATTGTTTTTTTCCTACTCCCTGTGTACATACATTTTCTTTTTTACTTTTGGGTTATCGATATGTCTTCTACATATACATTTTGTGGTAGTCAAATTGAAAATTGTTTTGAGAGGCTTTCGAATTGTTTTAATAACCATCATTTCAGCAATAAATTTTAGTTGTTGTAAATTATTATTAGAGATTTAAAAAAAAAAAAAAAAAATGCAATTAAAATTTATGAGAGTTTTGGGGAGGGCAAAAATTTTTCATTCTACGTTTTAACATTCGCGTGAAGGCAAGACATGTGACAAATGTATTAAGAAAAAATATACGCAATATTTGGCTTTTACGTATACATATATATAAAAATGCGCACGCCTATGCTAAAATTTTTTTAAAAAAAAAAAAAAAAAAAAAAAAAAAATTAAAAGCGCTGCAAAAAAAAAAAAAAAAGCTGAAGAATCAATCATCCCTCATTATATTATATATTGGATATTACAAAAAAAAAAAAAGCAAACCATCTAAAACCGGTTTTCTAATACCGAATTTAGATTGGCGAGATGACGAGGATAACTATGGGTTAAAGTCAACTTGCATAACTAAAAGAGGGAGGGGGGAGGCGTCAGTAAAATTAAATTCAAAATTGAATCTTTCCCTCGTTTTACGGGACAAAAAACAAAAATGCCGAGTTTGTTCTAAAATGAAAATACGTAAAGAAGTCAAATATGCTTGCCTAACGTGTAACGTAGCTCTTTGCCCGACCGAGTGCTCTGTCATTTACCACAAATATGTAGCTTTTTGATGTGTGCCTAGTTACCGAAAAAGTTGTTTAGGTTTAGTTACACGGTAAGTTGATAACAAAAAAAAAAAAAAAAAACAAAAAAAAAAAATAAGGGTCATTTGTGTTAGACAATTATTCAACCCAGGAAAGTTGAAACACACACACACACACACAACATGTTTGTTTTTGTTGAGAGAAAAAAAAAAAAAAAAATTTGTCATTTTTACAATATAAACCGGATATTGATTTTTTTTCTCTTTTCTTTTCTTTCATCTCCAGGCGACGGATCACATGAAAACGATTTCGATATGAATGCTGGCCCTTCAAATCCGGATGATGCGACTGAGCAAGTTCCACAAGGTAAGCTGACATTTTGGTCAAAATAAAAATTGAAAAAAAAAAAAAAAAAGAAAAGAAAAAAGAGAGAGAAAGGGGAAACACTGATCGTGTCACTCGAGTTAATTGTGAAAACAAACAAACATCAAAACACGATGATGATGATGATGATTGTTTATTATTATTATTATTATTTACAAAGTTGACTTTATCGATTAACTGCGGAGTGACACGATTGTGTTACAACTCTCTTCTTTTAATTACTACCATTTACAAAAAAAAAAAAAAAAACTTGTCCGTTTCATTATTATTATTATTATTATTATTATTATTATCATCGCCGTAAAACTAAGCAAAGACCAAAAAAAGAAATTGAAATTGAAATTGAAATGAGGCAGTTACATAATTTACATTTACTTTAATTTATTTATTTTATGTTTTTAAAAGCTTGGTCTGTGCTCTCTAATGTGTTTTTTTTATGTTTATGTTTTTTTTTTTTTTTTTTTTTTTGTTTTTACCGATTTGGGCTCTTGGCATCTTTTTTGTTTTAAAACTCTCTACACTCTCTTTTTATACCTTTTGGTGGTGATAAGAAAATAATTATCAAATGAAAAATTCAGGTTGATGGTAATGGCCGAATCTCGCTCTTTACATTACATATATATTTGTCGTTTATAATATTAAAATACAAAAGTTTTTTTTTTTTTTTTTTTTTTTTTAAATGTTGCGTATACAGTGAAAACTTTTTAGTCAATCAATCAATCAATCATTCGGAATTGTTTCTCACGTGGTGTTGTTGTTTATCACACCATTTGTCGCGGATTTCTTTTTTTAATGAATTTTCGTTATGACGTCATTTTTTTTTTTTTTTTAAATTAATAATTATTTTATATATATAAAATTGAAATTGTTTTTTTTTTTTGCGTATGTTTTCACTGTGTACGGCTCGAACATTTAAAACGGAAAAAAGAAAAAAAAACATGTCGATAATATTGATGATATTTTTATATGAAAATGTTGGTAAGGCATTTGTGGGAATTTTTACTATTACTGCTGACTCTGTGCTTTTATTATGGTGGAATGTGTTGTTCACACTTTACATATATATTTATTTATTTATTTATTTATTTAATTTATGTTCAGTGGCGTGTAAACATCACTCGACAGTTTTGTTTTTTTTTTAATAATCGGGACGGGGTTTTTTGAAACAAATAATAATAATGATTTTTCGATGACGTTTTTTTTTTTTTTCGTGTTATATGAGACGTCGCGATTATACGCGATTCGGTGGTAAGTGTCCGGAATTTGGTCTGGTTTTATCCTTTTTTCTTTCTCTTTCTCTCTCTCTCTCTCTGCTTTTTCCTTTCTCTCTCTCTCTCTGCTTTTTCCTTTCTCTCTCTCTCTCTCTCTAATTCTGTAGCTCTATCTATCTATCTACCTCTCTCTTTGTTTTTGCCTCCCCACACGTATACAAGAATCTAGGAAAAATTTCATAGACTATGTTTTTATTGTTAGTTTAGTTCAAGGCCTTAAACGAAGAAGAAGAAGAAGAAGAAATTATGAATTGTAAGAAAGAAAAAAAGTAAAAAAAAAAAAAAAAAAAATGGTGGTCGTCTTTCAGGTGTGTGTGTGTGTGTGTGTGTGTGTGTTAATAAAAGGTGTGCGAAATTTGAACACAATGTCTGTTTTGTGTTTGATTACACTTGTTTATTATACGTTGTTGTTGTTTTTGTTGTTGTAAATGATGTTGTTTTTGTTGTTTT
>NW_002987482.1:5434-48464 GCF_000006295.1 Pediculus humanus corporis | reverse complement strand
TTTTTTTTTTTTTTTTTTTTTATTTTTTTTTTTTTTGAACAAATGAAAAATGAAATCATATTCGAGTCCCCCTCTTCTCTTCCTTCCTCCCCCCCTTACCGGTAAAAGACACACCCAGACCCCAAAAACCGGTACTTATCGGAAAAAAAAAAAAAAAAAAATGTCGAACGAAATAAAATTTAAAATTTCCGGTAAAAGTGTTTTTAATTTATTATTCAAAGAAGAGAAAGAAGAAGAAGAAGAAGAAGATGAAGAACAGGAGGATGAGGATGAGGAAGAAGAGGAGTTTGGTACGAGACATGAAATAAACAAAATGATGATGGCGGCGATGGCGATGGCGTCGTCGTCGTCTCGTTGATTTACGATCGAAATTAAATAAAAAAAAAAATGTCTTTGCTGTTGTTGTGTTGATAGTAAAACAAAAAAAAAAAAAAAAAAAAGTTGGAAGGAATTCTAGAGGAGGGTAGAGAGAGACAGAGAGAGAGAGAAAATTCTCTTTCTCTCTCTCTCTCTCTCTTTCCCCCCATCTAAAGATTCATTCCAAATGAATTTTTTTTTTTTTATTATTTTCAACACACGTGGCGGCAGCGGCTGCGGGACCCAGTAATGGCATTTTTTGTTTGGTTTCGTTTCGTTTCCGGTAGGGAAGTGCGAGTGTGCAAGTGCGTGTAAGTATTAAATGACACCAAAGGTTGTTGATTAAAATTAGTTTAGGTAGGCTAATCAATAAGTATTTATTAATTATAATTAATGTGAGATTGAGACGACATGATTTTTTGATCATCCGGGAAAATTTTTTTTTTAAATTTGAAAAAAAAAAAAAAAAAAAAAAACGCGCGAGCGGAAATGGCGGGTTCGTTGATGATTCGCGTTTCGATTTCGATGATGTTTTGTGATGATTATTTTTTTATTTTTACTTTTAATTATTATTATTATTATTATTATTATTATTATTATTATTATTATTTTATAAAACATTTTATTATCATTATCGATTCGCAAAGAAGACAAAGAAGAAAATTTTTTTTGTTTTTGTTTTGCGATTTTCCGTTTGACGGTTTTTGTAAAAATTTTTTTAAGGTCACGTATCAGGCAGGTAGGTACGACTGGAATTTAATCCATTATGTAGAAGATGTAGATTTTGAAATCAAATTCCCTCCCCACAAACCACTTCCCCTCACCCCGAAACAAAAGAAGTGTTGTTTTTTCATTGTTGTTGTTATTATTATTATTATTATTATTATCATTATCTATTACACAGTCCAGTCACCACCGAGTCATTGATTAAAAAAAATTTTTTTTTTTTTTTTTGTCGGAATGAAATGAAAGACCACTGTTTGATGATGATGATGATGATGGTGGTGGTGGTGGTGACGGTGACCTCCCGACCTCCTTAATTGATTCATTCATAATTGAAAATTTTTTTTTTTTTTTTTTTCAAAAGTGTCCGCCGAGAGAAGAAATTTTTTTTAAGTTTTTTTTTTGGTATTTTTTTTTTTTGTTACCGTTTCGATGATGAACGCGGTGGCATTACAGCAGGAGTAGCAGAAGAAAAGCAAGAGGAGGAACAAAAGAAGAAGAAGACATAATCAACGCAGGTAGGTGTTGGGGAGACATCTAGATACCATGGGAGAGGGGGGGGGAACTAGTAGTACTGAATGGGATGAAAATAAAAATAAATAAATATAAATATATTTGATTCTGAAAAGAACAGAAAGAGGGGTGGAAGGAAGGAAGGAAGGGATGAGGGGGGAAAAGAAGATAGACAGGAATTGTAATCTTTATCAATAATTGATGGTGGTAGCAAAATTTTCTTTCTTTTTTTTTTTTTTTTTTGTTTTCTTTCCTCCCACTTGTTGACACGACGTCTCTTTTAATTAAAAAAAAAATAAACAGAAGTGGGTTTTTACCCATCAACAACAACAACCACGAATTTAAAAAAAAAATAAATCGTTAATTTATTTTCCATCATCAGTCATCGCCCACTTGAAAAGGAAAGAAACGAACGAACAAACAAACAAACCTAACAAACAATACTTAAAAATTTTTGCCATCATATATATTAATAAAAGCAAACAAAAAAAAAAAAAAAAAAAAAACATTTCAGTTGTTGTTGTTGTTGTTTAGAATGATATCAATTATCAAATGGCAAACAAATTTTTTTTTTTCTTGTACCCTTGAAATGAGCCAAAAGCTTCGTGCCATTGACGTTAAGTTTTATATAAATAATTGGGAAAAGAAAAATGGCAACATTGTAATTAATTGCATGTAAAAGTACTTTAAAATAAGATAGGTATCGGGAATAGATATTATTTGGGTCGATGAAGTATTAGTTACGCTCCTGCTTTCCTTTCGTTTGTTTTATTTCAATGGATGGGTAGTAGGGGGAAACGTTCGTTACGTTAGGAGTTGTTTGTTTGTTAAAGCAGACGACGTCGTGTATACATACGTGCGTGCGCGTTACACAAAACCCACGACCGATGATTTCCTGTTATTCCCACGCAAATTTTTTTTTTTTTTTAATATTATTTAAATAATAATATATACAGTTTGAATGAAATGTTATTTAATAATTAAATAAATAAAATTAAACAAATTGGGATTGCGGTTGTTGTAGGTTGCACGTGGGTTTTTGGAAAAAAAAAAAAAAAAAGGTTCACGTGTGCGTTGGTGCGTTTATGTGGGCGCAATTTTACATATATATATATATGCGTGTGTTAGGTTGGCAGCCATTAACAACGTTTCGAATATCAATCGGGTTAGTATTCTATTGACACTGTACAAACGGGCAGTGCCCCTTTTTTTTTTATTCTTTTCCTCTTTTTGTTTGTTTGTTTTGTTTGTTTTACCCTCGTCATTCGATTTGTTTACTTTGTGAAGGCGGAGCGTGAGAGGGGAAGTGGGGGGAGGGAAGAAGGGAAGAGAGAGGGGGCGGAGCGGCGGCGGCGGCGGGAAGTTAAGGCGTGTGTTTATCACTCGAGTCATATTAACTCTAACCCTCGATGATATGCAAATTTAACATTAAAATAGAAAATTTTTGGCGGTGGTGGTGGTGGTGGCGGCGGTAATGGCGGTAGGCGGATCAAAGAGAAAACAACATTATTTGGAAATTAATTTTTTTTTTTATTATTTAATATGAAGAGGAAGCATAATTATTAATTAAACTTGAAAAATAAATCGATTAAAATAGTGTGGGAAGGTGGGAAGAGGGGAGGGGAGGAAGAAAATTGTTTTTTTCCCGATTTTCCCGCAAAATCTCGATTTTTATTACAAAAAAAAAAAGGAAAATTTTATTTAAAAAAAAAAAAAAGTAAAAATCAACAACAAAAAAATTGTGATTGTTGAATTATTTAATTATTAAAAAGAGTTTTTTTTTTATTTAAAGTTTGTGTTTTTTTTTTTATTTATTTTATTTTCAAATTCCTTTCCCCCCCCTTGTTAATAAAGTAAACAATGTCGTAAAAGTAAACAAAAGTTTGAAAAAAAAAAAAAAAAAAAAAAGGCATCATTTAAGCGTAACGTCGTCTAATTCCCCGATAAAAGTTTAAAAAAAAAAAAAAAAAAAAACGAAAAAATACATAAGGGAACGTTTGAATAAAATGGATCAATGTAGGTTGGCAACGTAGTTAAGTTGTCGCCCTGATTATGTTTTTCAGTTTGTTTTCTTGTTATTGGAAATAAAATGCTGCATAGTGTTGTATTATAAAGAAAAAAAAAAAAAAAAATTAATTTTTCAGTTTGTTTATTTAAAGAAAAAAAAAAAATGAAAAAATGAAAAAAATTGTTGATTACATATTAAAGTTATCATAATTATTATAAATTAATTAATTAATGATATTAATTAATGGGGAAAAAATAGTTATTTTATATATGGATGTAATAATAATAATCTACGGGGGGGAGAAAAAGTAAAATAAAATTGATGTGTATTGTTATGTTTTGAATAACAAACTTGTTTCCAATGGCAATTGTTGTCTGTGAAAAAGGTTCCCTATGCGGTAGGATAAAAATATTTTTTTGTAAAAAAAAAAAAAAAAAAAAAACAAATTTTTTTTTTTATTAATTTTTTTTTGTTATATTTAATAATCAGTTAATAGTTTTTGATTAGTTTTATTTTAAAATATAATAGCACATATATAATAATGAATGGGTGTTGTTGAAAAGGTGTTGGGTAATATGAATTGAAAGTGAGGGGGGGGTTTTACATGCCCCCACAACATTGCACATTTTTCAAAGTCATTTTATAAAGAAATATTTTAAGTTAAACAACCCACCCCCCCACACATAGAAAGTTTTTTTTTTTTTTTTTTTTTTTTGATAATTTTCATTCATTGTCATTATAATGGTAAGAAATTTTTTATTTATTATTTAGAATTTTAACATTAAACAATTTTCATACATTAATTTATTTAATCTCACAATAAATGCTTTCAATATCGAGTATTAATACTTATTTTCATAAATTTTAACACATTCTATGGAGGAATTGAAAAGAAAAAACTATCATGTCGAATTTTTTTAAAATTTAAATTGTTTGCATTTGTTTATTTCGTTTAAAGTTTTAACTGCATGTCATATTTTAATTAATAATTTTTCTGTTTTTTTTTTACACAAAAATGAATTTATTTTAACAAAAATTTATTTTAGAAAGTGTTACATTACCTTACAAATCGTAGAACTTTTTCAAGTTTAGAAATAATAGTAATTCATATCGAATATTTTAATATCGAACTGATTTTTGTTTTTTTTTTTTTTTTTTTTTTTTTTTTTTTTGGCATTATTTTATAAAATTTTGTTTCTTCCATAAACTGTCTCATAAAATCTATGCAAACAAATCTTGTTATAAAAATAATTGAATCATTTATCGAATTAAGATTTCATAATGTTTCATTTTCGAGTAGAAAATCAAGTTTTTTTTTTCTTTTTTGAAATCGTAATTAAGGATAAAAATGATTAAATCAAATAATGTGTAAATGGTTGTAATATTTGACAATTCTATACATTTTTCTATTGGTTTTTATTTTATTTTATTTTATTTTAGTTTTTTTCACCTTTTATGACTTTTTAAATTCTATCAATGGTTACGAATTACAAACGAATAAAAAAAGAAATTAACAATTAATTATTTTAATTAATTAATTAATTTAATTTAGTGATTTGAATTGCTTGTTTCTTTTTTTACTTTTTTTCTTAACAAAATTAAAGTTTTTTACTTTATTAGATGGAAAATTAAAAACTGACAAGGTAAGTAAAGGCAAAAAATAATAATAACCAACTGAAAATGCTCAACGATGCTTTTTCATTACATTATTCAAACAAACTTTATTATTATTATTATTATTATTGATATTACAATTAATAATGATGCTGATCTTTACCATGTAGTTATATTATAGTTCAAATTATAAAAAATTTTATTTTGAATTAAATGATTGTACGAATGAAAGTTTGTTTGTTGTTTTTTTTTTCTTCATCTTTTACTTCTTCTTGTTCTTCTTTTTTGAGAAACTAATTAATAAATAATAATAATAATTTTAGCAAAGTTTTATGTTATACATAATAAATGTGTGTAAATGATGATGATGATGATGATGATGATATTAAAATTTACACAAATTGTAAAACATATTCAATTGGTAAGTAATCGAAAGGAAAGAATGGGTAATGATAATAATAATAGTAATGACAATTTTGTTGATATTATTATTATTATTATTTTATTTGTTTGTCAGAACATTCAATGTGAAATAACAAAAATAAAAATAAAAAATCAGTAAAAAAATTATTAATAACAATCGAAAGCAGTAATTTTTTTTTTTTCTTTTTTTTTCACTCTCTCTCTCTCTCTCTCTCTTTCTCTCCTGTCGTCCTCTCACAACGTAAAATTTAAATTAATTTAATTAATATTAAAAAAAAAATTCAAATATTCGTAAATAATAATAATAATAATATTTATGAATTAATTTAATTTTTTTTTAAAAATTTTGAACGTTATAATTAAATTTAATAAAAATAAATTAATCAAACAAAAAAAAAAAAAAAAAACGATTCGTTTTTTTTTTTCGTTTTTTTTTTTAGTATTATTATTAATTAATTTTTTTCTTTTTTTTCTCTCACAGAAAAAGAAAAAAAAAAAAAAATTCCTTTCACGCCTTTCCTAACATTTAACACAATAAAATAATTTTTCACCTTCGATTTAAAATAATTTTTTTTTTTGCCACTTGAACGTTTCGAACATTCGAATTCGAAAAAAAAATTCAAATTCAAATTGAACTCCACCCCTTTGACGAAATCAAATGATTTTATATCGTCTGCTTTTTTCTCTCTCTCTCTCTCTCACTCTCACTCTCTCGTTCTCATTCTCCGTTTCTCCTTCCATTCGAATATACCAAATCTCAGCGCAAAGTTTTAACGGTTTTTTTTTTTAAATATTGTTCGAAACGTTCGAATCGTTCGAATCGCCGTGCAGGTACTTTGGCGGACTCAGTTGTAGTTTTATCTTTTCATCGATAAGTTTATTAAAGAGTGTAGTTTTTTTAAAAAAGTTTTTTTTTGAGGTTTTGTTTAATAAAAACGGTTATTAAATATGTCAAATTACTCCGGATGTGTATTATTAATTAATAATCGAAATAAAATTATAAATTGGAAAAAAAGAAATGTTTCGAAGGTGAAAAAATATTTTAGTTTTTTTTTTTATATTTTAACGGTTAAAAATGGCGGGCGATGACGACGACGACGACGAGGAAAAAAAAATTTTGGGGGGGAAGGAATGAAAGTGAAAAATGAAATTAAATATTAATTTGTTGTATTTATTGGTTAAAAAAAACACAGGAGTCAGTAATTCATAATAATAATAATAATAATTTCCCATAATTAAATAATGATTAGCATGATTGGATATTTTATTATTATTATTATTATTATAATACGGTGCGCGAAAATGGATAAAAGAAAAAGGAAAATACCATTTATTTATTATTCCCTTTGAGATTAAGACGAGGAAAAAAAAAAGATGTTTTTTTTTTTTTTTTTGGTTTTTTTTTCATTTTTTTTTTAATTTTTTTTTTAGGAGCGTCGCAATCCGTCTGGGATTTTTTCACGGGGAATTCAATAGAAAAGACAGCAATGTGCATTATATGTAACATGGTATTAAAAATACAATCAAATTCGGGAGTGTGGAATTTAAAAAGACATTTATCGAGGTTGCATCCGAGAGAATTTGAAAGGTACGCGACGAAAATGTCACCCATTGGAGGGAGTCATCAATCCGTTTTATGGAGTTGTTTCAATAAGAATTGGGAAGAACGTTCGGCCGTTTGTAAAATGTGTGGAAAATTATTCGAATGCAATATAAAACCCACGTTGAAAATGAAACAACATTTAGTCGAATCGCATAGGAGTTGTTTAATTGATACTCTCGTCAAAAAAGAATAATGGAGGGATGGGGGGGCACACAGACACACACACACACGTACGCCAATCCCGACGAAGCGTTCGACAAACGGTTGTTGTTTATTTTTATATTTTTTTTTCCCTTTGTTTATTTATACGTTAACGAAAAGAAAACAAAAAAAGGAAAAAAAAGGAAAAAAGGAAAAATAATGGAATGGGAAAATTTTTCCATTTATTTTTTTTTTTTTTTGTTCTCTTTTAATTTTCGTTAAACCCCTACTATAACTTCCGGGTATTAATAATTATTATTATTATTATCATAAAAAAATCACTACGAGGGTCATTTAGTTATTCGAAACCGTTAAATCAAATTTTAAATTTTTTTTTTTTTTTTTTTTTTTTTTTTGCATGAGTGCGTGCAAGCGTGTTCGCGCGTTTTTTTTTTTTTTTTTCGCACGATGTTGTAAAACAATAAAAATATTTGTTGGAAAAAAACAAAAACAAAACAAAAAAACAAACAAAATTTTTAAATGCCCCGTTAAATTATGATTATTAAAAACAATAGTTTGTTTTTCAAAGTAAAAAAAAAAAAAAAAAAAATAACGGAAAATTTTTTTTTTGAAAAGAACACATATGACAAATTTCAATTTCAATTTTTTTTGTTGTATTATTTTTCGCGTGCGGTTGTCGTTGCTGCCATTTAATCCTTTTGTTATTGTTTAATGGGGCTTAAATTTTAACAAATTAAAAACTTATATAAAAGAAAAATGTTTTATAACGCATGCACGCATTTTATTCAAAAAAACAAAACGAATGGAAGTGAAAGAGAAAAAAAAAAAAAAAAACCTGTTGTTGTTAAACGAAGTAGTAAATCGTTGTTTTTTGTTTTTTAAAAAAAAAAAAAATTGAATTTAATAATTATTTAATGTTTATTAACAAATGTGAAAAAAAAAAACGGTTTCGAAAAAGGTTTATTATTTATTTTTTTATTAATTTACAAAAAAAAAAAAAAAAGGAAGGAAGGAAGTAAACAAGTAAGCACTAAATGATTCTCGTTGTTGTTGATTTAAATAATAATAATAATAATAATAATACTAATAAATTTATTAAAATATGTAATTTGAATGTGATATACGATAAATAATTATTTATTAATAATAATTAAAATAAAATTTGTAGTGGTTTTTCGAAATAAAATGAAAAAAAAATTTATAAAAATCCGATAAAACAAACTAAAGGCGGGAATAATAATAACAAACAAACAAACCAACGATAACAAACAACAACAACAACAAGGGTTTCGTGCCTTGGCTCTCAATTAACATTCATTTATTGATTTTTTTTTTTTTTTTAAATAATTAAAAAGATTTTTTTTTTTTTTTAATAATAATAAAAGATGAAATTACGTTTTCCGGTTTTTTTTTTTTATATATTTAATATTATTTATTTATTATTATTATTTATTTATTTATTTATTTATTTAATAATTAATTAATTAATTAATTGGGGGGGAGTTTTTTTTTTTTTTTTTTTTAATTTTTTATTATTATTATTATAAAGAAATAATAAAATTTTATTCACAGTTGATTATGTTAAGGTAGTATATATATATATATATATATATGATATATTATGTTTAAAAAAAAAAAAAAATGGATTTTGGGATATAATATATAAAAAATTTATAATTGAAAAAAAAAAAAAAAAAAAAAAATCCGCCGATCCGTTCGCATAATAATTACTAATACATAAAATTAAATTTGAACGATTTTTAAAAAAAAAAATTATTAATTATTATTATTTGGTTAAAAATTTTTTTTTTTATTATTATTTTCACACTCTCTCTCTCTTTTTTCTTTCACTCTCACGCACACACTCTTTCTCTCTCTCTCTCGTTTTTTATATGCACACACACACAAACACTTATTTAAAAAATTATCCGTGTAAATGTTTAAAATGTGTCTCATTTGATTTAATAATAATAATAATGATAATGATAAAATTAATAATGATTAATAATGATAATAATAATATTAATAATAATAATAATAATAATAATAATAATAATAATAATAATAATAATAATAATAATGTGAAAACGATTGTGATAATTTATGACATTTTTTTTTTATTTTATAATATTTTTTGATTTTTTGGTATACTAATGAAATTTGTTTTTTTTTTTTTTTTTGTTTTTTTTTTTTTGATTTTTTTGATTTTTTTTTTTAAAGATTCGAAATCGTTGAGAGCTCCCTGGGACGTCGTTCTTAAAATGAGCAAAGAAAATCCGATATGGAATTTTTTCACATTAAAAGAACCACGTAATTTAGCATGGGGTCAAACGTGTAGGAAACCACTTAAATACAGGAAAGGAATGTCGAAAACGTCAAATCTAATACAGCATCTTCGTCTTCATCACGTCAAATATCAAGCTTTTCTACGTAATAAAAGTGAGAGAGCGTTAGGAGTTTTCCGTGCCATCGTGCCACATTTTTGAGAGGGGAAAAAGAAAAGAGGAAAGAAGAGAAAAAAAAAGACAGAGAAAAAAAAAAAAACAAACAATTATCGTTATGGTATTTTATTATTATTATTACTATTACTACTGTTGTTACGACAAGTTATTATCATTATCATCCGTTTAGTAAGAAACGTTTTTTTTTTTTTTTTTTTTTTTTTTTTTAAATATTATTAAAAAAAAAAAGAAAAAAAAAAAAAGAAAAAAGAAAAGAAAAGAAAAAAAGTTGAGTTAAATTAAAATTTTATAAATTTTATTGGTTATTCCGTTATACCTTGATTGATTGATTGATTGATCGATCGATCGATTTATCGATCGATCCATCGATCAATTTAATAAATTGTAATGAGGTCAAGGTAAGGTTGTTGTTTTTTTTTTTATTCATCGTTTTTACTTGCTTGATTTATTTGTCGCTTTCCTGTTGTTGATGTTTTTTTTTTTTTATTATCATTATTATTTACAAATTTTTTTTTGATAATTTTGCTTAGGTAAAGCGATGGTGATGGTCCAGCTAGGTAAACTTTAAGGGATGAACGATGGCGGCGATTCTTCGTGTGTGATCTTCCTGTGAATTTCCGTCACTCGTCTACCCTTTGGTTTTATCGTTTGGACCACCCCCCCCTCCCCCCCTTATTTTAATTGATTATTAATATTATTATCGTCGATTAATTTAAAAAAAAAAAAATTGTTGTTGTTTTAATATTGTTTTTTATCACTCTTTTTTTTTTTTTTTCTTTTTTTTTTTTTTTTTTTTTTTCTGGTTTATAATTTTTTAGGTTTTCCGGGTTCCGGGTGTTCGACGACGAAACTTATGAAGCAACGTTTCAAATGTAACGATTGCGGGAGAAAATATTCATTTTTGGGAACTTTGAAAAGGCATAAAAAATTAGAATGTGGTAAACCACCGCAATTTCAATGTCCCCTATGCTCGTACAGGTGTCATCAAAAAGGTAACCTTCGCGTTCACATACGTGGAAGACACAAATACGTTCAACAATATTCATCCGAAACATTAAGGTACGTCGAAAACGAATTTTTTTTTCTTAATAATAATAATAATAATAATATTTACATCATAGAATTAAAAACTTTGCGATTTTTTTTGTTTTGTTAGTTTCAGATCGGATAACTCATCTTATAAATAAATAAATAAAAATAAATAAATAAATTTTTTTTTTGGTTAAGTACACGGTAAAGGGGAAAAAGGTACATGGAAATTTAAAAATGGCGACCCACCAAATTACGTTTTTTTTTTTTTTTTTTGTTTTTAAATTTTATTGTTAAATTAATTTTATTTTAAAATTATGGAATTCGGGATCGAATAAATAAATAAATAATTAATAATTAATGGGTTGTTGGGGGAAAATTTAAAAAATAAAAAATTTCGATTTGTTCTTTTTTTTTTTTTTGTTGATTTAAAACGTAAATAACTAAATTAATAAAATTAATAAAAAAATTAATTTTCTGTCATATTTATTTCACGTGATAATGAAAGAGAGAGAGAGCGAGAGAGAAAGAGATAAAATGAACGTGAAAAAATAAAAAAAAAACTAATTAAATTAAATAAATTTTATTTAAAATATAAAAATATAATGATTTCATCATCATCATCATCATCATCGTCGTCATCACGAAATACGTCATGATCTCATTTTAATATTTACTTAATGTGAAAAAAACTTAAATAATAATAATAATGTAAATTTTAATTTTTAGGCATCGTCGACGTCAATCGACTATCACGAGTTCGACAACAGCAACCAATCGAAGAAATTCATCGTTTTAATTACAATGAAAATAATTTGCGGTCGTTAAGGAATTTAAAAATCGAACGGGATTTAACGGAACATCCGGTTTTTCCTTTTTTTAGAGTTGGAAGAATAGATTATTTACAGGATCACTTTGCTAGAGAACATTTAACATCTTATAATAATCGTTTACGTAATAATAATTATCATTATCATCGACATCGACGTCATCATCATCAGAATCAACGTAATAAAATTAATCGTCGTCGTCGTCGTCATCATCATCATCATCATCATCATTATCATGGTGGCACGTCGAAAAAAAAATTTTCGCGTTGAAAATGATTGATGAAAGAGAGAGAGAAAATAATATTGTTTATTATTATTATTATTATTTATTTCTTATTATTATCTATCATTGATTATCATCATTATCATTGTCACGGTCATTATCTTTGTTATTATTATTATTATTATTTGTAAACGTTTTAAATGTCGTAAAAATTTTTCGTCATTTCTTGTCATACACGTGCCAAACACGTTTACATAATTATTGTAATTATGTAAATAAAAATATTTAAAAAAAAAAATTATGTCGGTGATGATAATGATGATGATGATAATAATAATTTTCTTTTTGTTTTCTAAAAGGATATAAATGTGATTAATAAATAAATAAATAAATAATTGTTTTCGATAATAAAATTTAAAAAAAATATGTATATACACGTGTACATTCACGTTTTTAAAATAAATTGTAATTTAAATTGTAATTTAATTTGATGTAAAAAATTGTAAATATTTGTATAAAGGATGTTCATTGTTCAAAAAAAGAAAAGAGAAAGGGAGGGAGAGGGTTATTGAAAAATGGGGGAAAAAATAAAATTAAAAAAAAAAATTGAAAATTAATATTGTTATTATTATTATTATTATTATTATTATTAATTATTTTGTAAATGTAAACGTTTTAAATTGTAATTAATTATTTTAACATAAATTTTATAATTATTTTAGGTTTGGAATTGGACAAGCGTCAATTTCACTGTCACCAGTGTCAGAAAACTTATCGGGAAAAAACTAGTCTCAACCGTCACTTACGATGGGATTGTGGTAAATTACCACAGTTTAGATGTAACTATTGTCAATACGAAACAAAATGGAGGTTTCGTATAAAGGAACATTTTTTAAGGAATCACATGGAATATTCGGAAGTTCGTTTCACGCCGGAAAATCTATTGCACTTTTTGGGAAAATGATAAAGAAAAAATGATATATGTCACCATCGTAATAATAATAATAATTGTCGTGTCGCCGCCGCCGCCGCCGCCGCTGTCGTCGTCGTCGTCATCCTCGTCTTCTACGTCACGCGACGAACGTTTTGCAAATTGTATATCACACAGCCGTATAAATAAATAAATGAATAATAATGATGATGATGATGATGTTATAAATGGTCGCCGTCGTGATGATGATGATCTTTATGACGAAATATTTTTTTTTTGTTAAATTGCAATCGTCATCATCATCATCATCATCATCATCATCATTATTATCATTACTATTAGTTCCGGTTTTATAATTATGCGTACGACGCTTTTTAGCATTCCAATTTTTTTTTTTTTTTGTATTTATTTATTGTAATGTAATTTTTTTATTATTGTTATCATTATCATTATTATTATTATTATTATCACGAGTAAAAAAAAAAACGTAATACACGTTCGTTTCGTTTCGTTTAAATTTTAAGAACGCGTGAGATATAATTTAATTTTTGTTGTTGTTGTTGTTGTTAAATGTAAAGAGTATTTCTTCTCACGCACGTTTACGAAACCGGAAACGAACTTTTCCTTTTTCCGTCGGAAAATATTAAGGCGGAAGTGGGAAAATTACTACGATTTCGTACAACCGATCATCACACACACACAATAGTTTGATTTTAAAGCGGCGTAAATCAATCGAATCCTATTACAAAATGTACTCTTATCGATAATATAAAATAATATTAATAATTATTATTATTATTATTATTATTATCGTATTTGTTCAAACGATTTTACATGTACATACACGAATTTAATTTTTTTTTATTAATTTTTTTTAACATTGAATTTCGCGTCGCGATGATATTATCACAAATTATATATATATATATATAATAAGTGTTACGAACGCACAGAGCGAACGCCTCCGAACGCCTAATTAATTAATTAATCAATTAACAAAACTTATTAATTTATTTTTAAAACGGAGACGTATTGCCATATTTTTTTTCTACCCAAACGTTTTTTTTTTGTATTATTGTTTTTATATATATATATTTTTTATTAGTCAATAATTAAATTAATTATTAATAATAATAATAATAATAATAATAATAATAATACCGTAACCAAAGCACTTGAAAAAAAATTTTTTTAAATTTTATTTTATATTTAACATTATTATTTTTTATTTAAGATTTATATGTAAAAGCTTTAATGTAAAATATTTATATATATATATAGAATATTAATAATAATAACAATAATAATAATAAATATATATATTTATGTATGTATGTGTGTATAATATAAATATATACACACGCATGTTACGCACTTTTTTTTTTTTTTAATAAAGATTTATATATATATATATATATTAAAAATTATGTATGTAATGTACGGAAAAAAAAACAAAACAAATGTATTATTATTAATAATAATTAATTTTGTAACGAATAAATAAATAAATAAACAAACAACCCAACAAACAAACAACCAAACAAACATAACACGTACAAACAAAAAAAATTGAATTTGTTGAAGAGACGCAATTTTTTTTTTTAATGTTTAAATTAAGTTTTGATCGGATTTATTTGTAAATTATTATTATTATTATTACTACCACTACTACTACTGTTT
The DNA here is from genome assembly GCF_000006295.1 of Pediculus humanus corporis. NCBI lineage: Eukaryota > Metazoa > Arthropoda > Insecta > Psocodea > Pediculidae > Pediculus > Pediculus humanus. The sequence continues at coordinate 33,906 of NW_002987482.1, read as the reverse complement.
GTTTCGAATTTGTAAAAACGTTTGTTTTCATATAAACACGATGTTTAATAACGATAGTGATAGTAATAATAATAATAATAATAATAATAATAGTATTTATAATGATACTTTTTTTTCGATGGAGGATTATAATTATTATTATTATTATTATCATCATCATTTTTTTTCCGTTTGTTTTTTTGTCAACGGGAAAAAAATGAAAATTTTAATTACCGAAGAAAAAAAGAAGAAGAAGAAAAAGGAGAAAAAGAAGGAAAGAAAAAGAGAAAAAAAATTATTATTATTATTTTGCGTGGGTGTGTGCCTTATTTCGTATAATAAAAATATTTCCATATCATTCCATATTTCCCCGCCCCCAATCCAATCCGACCCAACCCACCTTCGCCCTTCCCCCTTTCTCCCCCCTCCCCCTTTCTCCCCCCCGATTAAATTATTTATCGCTTTTAAAATAAATTATTATTATTATTATTATTATAATTGATAACGGAAAACGAAAACACGTTAACCGTTATTACCAAAAAAAAAAGTAGTCGGGAAACACAAAAGGGGGCGGGATTTATTTATTGTTATTAATGTTATTATTATTATTATTATTATTAGAATATTATCATTATCGTTATCGTAGAAAAAAAAAAAAAATTTATAAATACGTAACGATAATGATGATGATGATGATAGTAGTAAAAAAAAAAAAAAAAAAAAAAAAAAAATTTTTCGCACTTTCGAACATTCGTTCCTAATTTAGTCATAACACGTAACCATAATTAATAATAATAATAATAATAATAATAATAATAATCGATTTAAATTTAAGTGTCTTATTTTTAAAATAATAATAATAATAATTGAATAATATATAATCAAGACAACTCAATTAATTAATTAATTAACTTATTATTATTATTATTAATCATTCGTGTAAGAGAAGATGATGAGAATGAGAAAAAATTTTTTTTTTTTTGTAATTTAAACGTAAACTGTGTGGGAGAGAGATAGATAGAGAGAGAGAGAAGTAGAGAGAAAGGGAGAGCGAGAGAGAGAGAGAGAGAGAGAGAGAATCTTGTTTTTACGCCTTCGAGTATTACACGTTACGTAGGAAACGGAAACCTAAATAATTTTCATTAAACGTCACACTAATAATAATAATAATAATAATAATAATAATAATAATAATAATAATAATAATAATAATAATAATAAGGTTATTAATATTAAATTAAGTCAATAAAAAAAAAAAACTTACCGATGATAATAATAATAAAAAAAAAATTAATAATAATAATAATTATTAACGTAACAAACAAAGACAAAAACAAAAAATTTTTGTATCGAATAAAAAATTGCTTTGAATTTATTTTTTATTATTTTTTATTTTTTACTTTCTTTTTTTCATATTATTATTATTATTATTACTACGGATATAATTCCGGATATGAAAATGATCGCGAAACGGAAACGGAAACGACGATGGCGATGATGATGATGATGATGATGAAATTGTTCATGAGAAAATTTAGTATTGAGATTATTATAGTTATCATCGTCGTCGTCGTCGTCGTCGTCGTTGTCATAATAATAATAATAATAATAATAATAATAATTTCGTTTTGTTTCCGGGATGGGGGAGGGGGGCGAAGGGATTAAAAGAAAAAATGAAGAATAATAAATAGGTTTTTTAATTAAAATAAAAAAATGTTATAAATTTTCAGGTTTCACGTGGAAAAGAGTCAAACGTTACGAATGTTTACAATGTCATCGTCTCTACGCGGAAAAAAGCACGTTGACGAGGCACATTAATTGGGAATGCGGGAAATCCCCGAGATTTAAATGCATTTGGTGTCCTCATCAAACAAAATTTAAATTTAGTCTTACCAAACACATGAAAAGGCATCATTTGCAATTGCTCATGGAAGGAGGTTTGATTTAACAAAGGGTTACAATTCGACCGACGGCTTCAGCTTTAGCTACGGCTCCAGCTTCAGCTCAAGCTCAAGCTCCAGCTCCAGCAGCAGCAGCAGCAACAGCAGCAGCTACAACAACAGCAACAACAACAACACAAAAAAAAACTAATTTAATTTAATATTTAATCTTTTTTTTTTTTTTTTCGTCGTCGACTGATTTTTCTTTTCTTTACTTTTCTCGTTTTTCGGTTTTTTCTACTCCTCCTTCCTCATACTGCTCCCCTCCCCTTCCCCTTCACCTCCTCCTTACTAATATCCTCGCCTTTTACTTCCTTTCCTCCTCCTCCTGCTGCCCTCCCTTCCCCTCTCTCCTCCCCTCCCCTCCATCACATCTTTTCTTTTCTCTTTTTGTTCCTTCTTATCCTCCTCCTTCTTACTTCCCTCCTCCCTTAAACAATTTCCATTATATTTTATTTTCTTTTCTCGTATAATTCCTTCTAATTCTCCTCCTTACTTCCCTAACCTCCGCCTTGCTACCTTCCCCTCCCCTTCTCCCTCCTCCACATTTTTCCATTATTTTTTCTTTTCCTTTTTTCTTTTTGTTCCTTCTTATCCTCCTCCTTATTACTCCCTTCCCTCCGCCGCTCTCTCCTCCCTCCTCCGCGATCTCCATATTGGTTATTATTATCATTATTATTTATTTCTTCTTCTTCTGATTACGTCACTTAACTCTTTCAAGTGTTTTTTTTTTTTTTCGTTTTGTTTGTCGTTCAAATTTCCAAAAAAAAAAAAAAAAAAAAAAAAAAAGAAGAAAAAAAAATAGTAGTACAATTTACGAATTTACGAATTATTAATTTTAATTTAAAAAAAAATAAACCACCGAATTAAAATTTTATATATGTACATAAATAAATAAATAAATAAAATAAAATAAAAAAAAACGGTGGCCATATATATATATTAAAATAAATTTGAGTTTCTCTATTATTATTATTATTATTAATTTTAATTATTCGTTTTCCTATATGATGGAATTGAAAAAAAATTTTTTTTTTTTTTTTTTTTTTTTTTGTTTTAAATTTTATCCCGAGACTAAAGACTATTAAAAATTTTATTATTATTATTATTATTTAATTAATTAATTAATTATTTAATTTATTTATTATTATTATTATTATTATTCTTGAAAGAGTTGTTTTAATAAATAAAATCGAATTAAAAATTACATAAATGTAATTAATATGTATATGGGTAATTGTTTGTATGTATGTATGTATGTATGTATGTATGTATTTGGCGTGTAATTTATTAATTTTATTAATTTTTATGTTTTAATAAGAATCCCTACCAAATAAGTTTTTTAAATAATAATAATAAACAAACAACAAACAAACAAACAAATAAAAATAAAAATGGAAAAAAAAAAAATTAAAAATTATTATTATATTAATAAATTAAAATGATTTGTGATTGTTATAGTTATTATTATTATTATTATTATTAGTTAATTTATTATTAAAGTGATAATAATAATAATAAGAATTTTTTTTAAATTGTGTTCGAATGATTGATTGATTGATTAATTAATTAATATATAAAGAAAACAAATGAAAGAAACAAAGAATTTTTTTTTTTAAATAAATAAATGAATAAATTTATAATATATTTATTATTATTATTATTATTATTATCGTCACCGTCGCGGTGTTGTATAATTTCATTAATATTATTATTATTATTATTACGTCGTGATATTTATACGATTTCTATTAACGATTTTTTTTTTTTTTTGTTTATTTTTTTTATTTTATTTTTTTTTTTTTTTATCATTTAGAATACGGGAGATGTTTGAGAACCACGTCATCATCATCATCATCATCATTTTTATCGTTGACGGGAAAGGATAAATACGTGAGGAAAACGTATGCGTGTTCTGGATGTCACAGGAAATACGCCGTCAAATATTGTCTTCAAAGGCATTTGAAATGGGAATGCGGTAAAGCGCCACAATTCATGTGCAATTGGTGTCCCTACGTTGCCAGATTTAGATATAATTTAAAACAACACGTCGTTCGACAGCATTCTGATATTAAAAACATTCACAAGTATTATTAGTTAAGTGCGTGAGTGCGCGTGAGTGCGTGCAGACGCGAGTGCGGGCGGGCGCGAGTACTTTAATAAATATCTTTTTGTTATTATTATTAATAATAATTTTCATAAATTAAATTTAAAAAAATTTAATTTGATTTGATTTATACACACATATATATATTATGATAAAAATAAATAATTTAATATTAATAATAATAATTTATTTTCAATTGTGATTTTATTCGTTTGTTTATCTGTTTGTTTTGTTTTGTTCTGTTTGTTTTGTTTGTTTGTTTGTTTTTTAAATTAACACGTGCGCGATTTTTTTTCTTTTAATTAAAGTACGCAATTGTTTGAGCTTTCGTGTCTTGCAAATTGCATACGCGTGAAAATTTAAGGGGAGATTAAATGCAATCAAGGGGAAAAAAGAAGGGGAGAAGACAAATAACCGGGGTAAGTTTTTTTTTTTTTTTCTATTTATTTTGGTTAGGGTTGATGAGTGTTCGTGATCAGTCCGTGATTTGAGTGAGCAAAGCGGTTCCCTTTATAATCCAAACGCTTTGATCTCTATCCGTGGGTAAAAGTACGGGTACTACGAAATTGGTACTGTGACCCGTAGTCGATAAGACTCCAGCTCTGTTAGAAGTTTTATAAAGGGGGCAAACGTATTTTCCTTCCGTGATAGGTGGCGTCGTTTGCGGATGTATCACCATAGCCGGAAGTGGAGGATTCATTTCTCCCGGATACGGATCCGTTAAACGCATTGTCTGATAATGCCAACGTGCAGCATCCAAAAATAAACCGTGTATTAAAACTCCATCACCGGGCGTAGTCAAATTACCATAAGTACCTAGAACCTTTTTTAACGCGTCATCACCTTTTATTCGTTTTTCATATAAAAAATTTATTTAAATTAACGTCGACTTACGTCTTTCCCATATTTATCGTGTGTTTTTTTAACCGAATTTTGATCTACTGTATCCTTTTGAGGTATGAAATCAAATTTTAATTGATCAATCGGTGTGTTGTGTTTTCTCGCGTGAGTTTGTAAAACACCCGTTAGAAAACCCTGTGGGAAAAAAAATCCTGGTAACCAATAGGACAAAGGGGGTCCTTTTTCTATCCAAACCTGAAAATTAACTTTAGTTAGTTTTTTAATGAGAGAGAGAAAAAGGAAAGAAAAGGAAAAGCAAATTCTCACCATTATAAAATCTAATCTTAATTCTAAATCCTGAACCCAACTTCCTAAACTTTTAAGGGATGGATACGCAACCTTTTCCCATATTTTGGGTACCTGATAAATAAAAAACAAAATTTTTATGTCACGTGATATTTTTCAAAATATTATTATTATTATTATTTTACGTAGCGTACCTGATTGTTGATGAAAGCTCTGTAAATATCTTCCAATTCATCAGACATAATCAAAAGACCTTTTATCGCTTTTTGAAGGTTCGATAGAGACGAATGTAAAACTTTTAAAAGTTTATTAAATCTATCCGTTTCTTGAAACAAAACCGTCGTCAGTGAGGGCAAACGACCTTTCGGATCTCTCTAAAAAAAAAAAAAAATAAGTTTTTCCTTTGTTTTCTTTCCTTTTCCTTTTCCTTTGAAAACGTTTTTTACATGAACGAGAGAATTTGCCGCTTTATCCGGATCTATTTTATTTCTGATTCTTTCGTTAATGGAAACGGCCAAATCGAAAACAATTTCGTCGCTTGTTTTCCCACCCCCGCCTCCTGATTCTCTCGGTTGCACATCTAATATCGTTAGAATGACGCCTTGAGTTTCCGATATCTGCAACAAGACGTACACGCGTGTATCACGATTCGTATAAATCGACAAACAAAAAAAGTAAATAAAATTTTTTTTTTTTGTTACTTGAAATGCAATGTTTGCATTTTCGTGCATTCCAAATATTTCCGGTTCTTCGATTATCGGTAGATTATCGATAAAATTTCGATATTTTTCTAAATTATTTATTGTCGTACTCATACTTTCGGGACAGTAATAAGTTCCGGATTCGGTATACGTATAACCTAAAAAAAAAAAAAAATGTGAAACAGACGACGCTCGGTGAGACGTTTGTTTTCGTAAAAGGGGTTTAATAACCTTTTATTTACCTTTGTTTAGAGTGACCGGTGAAAAATATCCTTTGAGAATCGTTTTTAAACATCTTTGATCCCAACCGTCGGTGACGCGACCACCGTATGTTATTTCACCCGTCGTGTATACCAAAGCATCCCAAGGGATCGTCGCGTCGGTGCAAAACATTTTCAAATTGAGCAAAGCGCATTCTCTATCGCTGTCGTTGAATTCGTACGTTATGTTCCATCCCAAAGGACCAAATTTTTTCCTCTCTTGAATGATTGCGTGAAAAAAACACAAACCGAAAACCATTTTACGCCATCTGCTTTGAAGCGCTGGAAAAAATTTATTATTATTATTATTATTATTTCGTTAATTAATTAGTTTTTTTTTTTTAAATATTATAATCAAACTCACGATGATCGTCGAAAAAATCTTTTGACATTTCGTAAAAAGCTCTTTTTACGTTTGCTCTTAAACCTTTCGGTGGTTCGTTTGTTACTTTAACGGAATTTTGTAAAACGGAAACTGGGAAATCTTTCGAGGGCATCGAACTTAGAAAAATTCTAAAATCCGCGTGTACTTTTTCCGTACTTTCACCGATTTGCCTGATTTTTCTTTCCATCGGTAACATCCAAGAAGTTGCCAAATGACAATTCTTTAAGAAAAATTTTACGTATTTTAACAAAAATTTATGAGAAACGAACGATTCGAAAGAGAAATACCTGGAGAAATACCCAATCTCCAGATATTGCGGCTTCTTTTAACATTTTTTCAGCGACGGGTCCTTGACCTTGACCCAATGAAATCGATTGAATTCTATTTGAGTAATTTCTATCGGCAGCAAATCTTAGAAAAGCTCCCATGGGATCCGAACCCGTGCTTAGTATGAATATGAGGGGCGTGATATTTGACGTGTCTTTGTACCTGTCAATTAAAATCAAAAGGAAAATCCTTTACTCGACCTCGTTCTGCAGTCGTACAAACCTTTCAAAACTAAAAAAAAAATTTATTACAATGTGTGAAGATCTATTTGAGGGCTTTCAATGAAAACTTTTCCCAAATTTTCCTTAACGAATTCCGTTATTAGAAAAACGAGCTGAAATTTATAAAAATTTATGAATCGAATGAAACCTTTTTTTAAAAAAGGTTAGTCAGTCAAGACGACGAACCTTTTCTTCTCTTAGTGCTTTAAATAAGACTAATTTTTCAAAATTACTCAATAAATTATTCCAATTTCTTTTACTTTCCGTTTTATTTTGTACGTTTATATTAATTGTGTGATCGTAATTTCCCAATGTGATTCTTATTTTTGTCAAAACGTCATTTTGTAAATTTTGAAAAATTGTAAATTTTTGCGATAGGTAATTTGCCGCGTTCCAAATATTATCCGTTAAAGCTGGATGATCGGGTTTCTTTTGTGTTTTCTTCATTTGTCGCCATGTTGCAAAAAACAAAAAAATTTAACAATTAGGGGGAGGAGGAATTATTGATTTTTTTTTTTTTTTGGAGGGGGGGGGCGTTTAACTCACGACTTTAACACCAGATGGTACTCCTCGCAAAATGAAATTCCAATAATTTTCAGGTACGAGTTTTTTATTTTGCAATATGCTTATGCATAACATAAAACTAAAAACTAATTTGTGCCTTTCGAACAATCCTCTCGATACGTTCACGTAAACGGCCAATGTTATTTTATCAATTAATATAATAAGACGATTTTCGAGTTCTTTGACTTTTTCCGTCGTTTCGATAACGTTGTTGAAAACCTTAAAAAAAAAAAAAACAAAAAAAAATCAAAAAAAAATGTCTTGCTTTAAAGGGGAGAGAGAGAGAGAGAGAGAGAGGGGGGGGGGAGGTAGGCGGTACCTGATTAAAATATTTTAACGAATATTGATACATCGGATCGATTTCGGCTAATTGTGCCACAACAAAATACAAAATGGATCCTCTCGTCGCAACGATTCTATATTTATCTCTGGCTATTGATATTTTTTCTTCCGTCGCTTCCGTTTCCTGTAAACGTGACGCAATAACTTCCGTCGTTTCTTTACTTTCGTTTAAAGTTTCGATGAGTTCTTCATCGTCTAAAATATTTCCCGTTGATTGAAATAACATTTTTAATATTTTATCTTCGATGCTTTTCAATTGATGTTTGTCGTTATTGATTCTCGTTATGAGTTCCGTTCTGATTTTTTCCAAATCCGGCCTCTCCAATCTCACGACGTCCCTAAATTTTCCCGAACATTTCCCTTATTATTAAGTATTCGAAATGGGAATTTTAATTATGCGTTAATACTCGCTTACTTACGCTAGTAATTGATCTTCTAAACCGGAAGGAGTCACAGTGAAATTGACCAATGTTACCAAAATGCATATTTCCGGAAGGTAGTGAGGATTTGCCATTTTTGTCGTTATGTATAATTTAAATTGACTGTCGTATTCGACGTCGCTATCTCCCAAACGAATCATGACTCTACCACCCTGTAAAAATTTTATTTAAAAATTAGTGATTAAATCGCCATAATTTATATATGGTAATTTTATCTTGTACCTGTACAAAAGTTTGCTTGAGTAAAATCGGTGTTAAAGTCGGATCCAAAGTTTCTCCGACTTCTTCCAGAAGAGCAGGCATTCCGACTCGAATGCAACTCTCCAGCAGCCTTATGAAACCAGTATCGGAGATTTTACATATTTTTAATCCGTTTTCCACTTCCATATTTCTCACCCAACGATTTGCTTGTTCTTGTGGATCGATCATGAGCGGCCATCTTTGAGATTTCGTTACCAAAATTGCATTTTCAGTTGAAATGTTATCCCGGGGTAAACCGAACGAGTTCCACATGCGAATTTCGTAAGGATCGGCGAACACGTTAATCAAACTGAAAGTTTTCGATGCGGGTATTTTCAATTCGAAACAACGATCTAACCAAATATTTATTAGTTCGTCTCTAAAATCAGACGGAAATGGTCCTTGATAGGACATGCATGCTGCACCCACTAAAACATCTCCTATCATGTTTTTCAATTGTTCTGTGAACGTCTGTAACAAACGTGAACGAAAATAAATAAGAATCGATAAATGGCGGCGGACATTTTAAAAATCATTTCCGGTAGGCTAACCGTGACTTGTTGTTCCCATCGAACTTTTTCATCTGCCAAAGCCGATGTCAGCCTTCCCGATCGTCCTAGTCTAGCTGTTGTCAAAGCCATTGTTTCTTCTAATTGTGCTTTTTCTGCAACGCTTGCATCGAATTGAGTTTCCAGATTAGCTATTTGTGCTTCAACTTCTGCCAACTTGTTTTGTTTTTCTTTCAACACGGACATTATACCATCGAGTTCAGCTTCTGCTGCGGCGAGCCTACAAAAAAAATTTTCTTTATTATTAATTTTTTCAAATTATATTTATAATAGAGAGTGTAAGTAAAAACTTACGCTTTTCTTTTAGGCTCGACGACTTTGAAAACTTTTGCATAAACGTCAATGGCTCTCACCCACATGCATAATGATTTACATACTTTTGATTGAGTCGCTACTTTTTCAGGTACGAAACTCGGATTACTTATATATTTATTTCGCAATATTCTGAGCATGTTATCACTCATGTGGTCTTTATCGTACTCTTGTAATTTTTTTAAAAAATTAACATCTCCGAGTATGAGTTTAGCAGATGCCCAATCTTGTCTAAAAAAAAATGAAATTTTCTTAATCTTTCTTAAAAAATTAAATTTTTTGTCATTTAAAATTTTTTTCCGGATCTTACTTGACTCCCAGGAGGAGGCAAACGGCCTCCATGACGACTTTTACAAGTTCCGGTGGTTTGTTAAACACTTTTAATTCATTTATGTCGTTTTTATTTAAAGCTTCCAAAGCTTTCATTGCTGCTTCCATGGCTGGCATCGCTTCGGCTAAATCCTTTTGCGCATCGTCTGCCAATTCTTGCGTTTCAGCCGCTTTTTTCTATTTTTTTCAAAAATTAATTTCAGGTATTAAAAAGATAAAAAAAAAAAAAAAAAAATGTCCGCGTCAAATTACCTTCGCGACAGATTCATCAACCAAAACCACTTGTCGAACTTTATCAGCAGCTGCTTGTTCTTTGGTTAAATGTTTCATCAAAGCTTGAGTCGCGTTTGATTTTTCTTTTAATTTCGGTTTAAACGCAGTCAATTCGATTTTCATTTTGTCAACGAGTATGTTCGTATCGCGAAGTTTTTTCAAACCGTTTGCTATCCTCTCGCGGAGTTTGGTCGTTTCTTCAATTTTTTTTTGCAGCGTGAGTTTAAAATTTTTCAACAATTCCAAATAACTGCTCGGTGTTGTGTAATAATACCTCCGCTTCTCGACCAAAAGACGTTGCGTCATCACTTCCACGCTCTTAAAAATCAAAAATCAATAAAATTCCCATCGTCTACGTATTTTAAAAAATGATTTCGATACTTTAAATTTATTACTTATTCGTACTTCGTGCATGGTGACGCATGTAAGAGATAAATTTTGTACCATGGTAGAATCAGGCACGACATTTGCAAAAGATTCTTTAGCAACGGATAAAAGCGCTTCGGTAGGCCATGGCAAAAACCAATCGATCGTGCAACAGTTGACCAATGACGGAAACATTCGACACCTTCGTCTGAAATCATTCGTTTTAAATTAATATTTATCCGCGGACATGGAAGACACACGTGCACATACCGTACCTGAATGCGTCTCCTACGGGACTCATGCACAGAACCACGTGTAAATTTCCTCTGACACGACTAACGAAAAAATTAAATAATTGATCTCGATTTCCTTCGTTTACACCAGAATCTCTCGCATTTTGCCTGCAAGCGTTTATAACTTTTTCATATTCTTCCGCTTCGAATAAATTTGGTACTTCACCTGATTCAGATAAAAAAAAAAGACAAATGACAATTTAATTTTTGATGGGGAGGGAAGGGGGGAGGGGGAAGGGGGGAAATTACCAGAATTCAAAATGTTATTGACGTCTTCTAAAAATTCCTCTTGTACTATTTGAGAATCCGTGAATAAAAACGCGGTGTGTTCACCTTTGGCTCCAGCATTAAAACAAACTTTTCTTAAATCTTCCATAAAGGACGCGTGATCGTAATTTCCAGTGAGTTCTATCTGGAAGCACCTTTTTTAAAAACATAAAATTACAATTTCAATTTAAAAATCAGATTTTTTTTTTGCTTTAACGACAAATACGAGTTGAAATTTTTTTTTTTACTTGTAACCATTAACGTGAGATGCCAATTTTGTAAGACTTTGTTTACCCATTCCTCCGACTCCAACTAAAAGACCGTTACCTCTTTCAGCTCTTAAAATTCTTGCTAATCTCGAACAATGTTCTACGGCATCCATGAAAAAAATTAATTTCATGTCTTTCGATGTAATTAAATTATAATCGTCTAAATAATCCTGGGGGATTAATAAACAAAAAAAAAAAAATAATAATAATATTTGAAGGTATATATATATATATATATGTATTCAGAAAAGGGATTTTGCTAATCGGTGATATAAGATTACTTGCAAAACTGATTTTAATTTCGTTATGTTTGTTATTTCTTCGTATGTTCTATCTTCTTTCGGTGCGGAGGGATTCATAAAATCCCCAAAAATCAATACGGGTGGATTTGTTAGAATCGGTTCATCTTCGAAAAAAAGTACTGGCGTGCTAAAAACTTTCGAACATATCTAAAAAAAATTTTAAAATGCGTTAATTAATTTAAAAAAAAAGAGGAAAATTTTTGAGATTTTAAAAAAAAAAAACTCTTACATCTCTCATTAAAAAATAAAAATAACTTTTATCTTCTTTATTAATTAATCTATCGTGGAAAACTCTTAGACATTCGTGATAAAATAATCTCATTATTTGTGTATTTTCTCGGAAAGTCCCCGGATCCGCTTGTAAAGTTCCTTGTATGCATTTAGAAAGATCCCTTAAATTGAATACGTAATGGGATTTGGCAGGAGTCGGTAGTAGATCTGTGGATATTCTATCGTAGATTTCCGTAGCTGCATTAACGATCCCATTTGCTAAATTTTTTATTGGCGGTACGAAATCGTTTAAGAAACCCTGCACGATCGCCTGGAACGTAAAAAAAAAAATTTAACGTGTGATTATTATTATTATCGGTATCGGTATTAAAATACCCTGAATATCATTTTCAAAGCCATTTCCGACGGTGATGGAATTAAAAACATGGAAAAATGTCTGACGAATCTCGGAGTTAAAGGATTTCTACCACCTCCGGGAGGAGCGCAAGCTATGCTGAGAATAACGTCGTGAATTTCTTTCCAAAAAAGTTTTTCCCTATCGTAAAGTCCTCCAAAATCAAGATATTGCCTGGAGAAAAAAACAAATCGGTAATAATGGAGTTTTTTTTTACATAATCAATAAACTTTAAAAAGCATACCTTAAAAGTTCAATGGGTGGTTGAGATCCGTATGTGTCTAATTTTGGCATGTTGACGTCATCAACAAAAACTATAAATTTTTTACCCATGGGAGCACCGAAAACTGTTTTCTTTTTCCTTTCCAATTTAGATTCGATCATTTCTTGCGTTCTTGCGCTACTCGTTTGTGCGGAAAAATTTAACGTTATGGGCAACCAACGACCTTTGGCCACAATTGATTGGATGACGGCTTTGGTTATGACAGATTTACCAACGCCTAAACGTTTAACGGTCACGTCAAATCAAAGATATATACGGAAAATTCAATTCGCTCTCTCTTAATTTTTTCCGAACCTGTATTTCCGGTAAACATGACGGGTTGATTTACGTTTAAAAGTTTTTCCATCAAGTACCCGAATCTCACGGTGTCTTGCGTGGGTACGAGAATTTCAAAATATGGCGTTTCCGGATTATATTCGAAATTCGGAATTATTTTCAACCATTGTTCCATTCTTTTATTTTGAACATCGATATACATATCCCATAAATCAGCTGCAGTCGATAAACTGTCCAAAATCACGACGATTAGACTTTAAATAATAATAATAATTTTCAAATAGAATAAAAAACAATTATTACTTTGCATCTTCTTTATCTTCGAACATTGTTCTTAAAAACAATTCGTACATGTTTCTATGTTGTTCGTTTATGTTACCACCGAGACCCCAAACTAATCCAAATGAAAAAGTTTGATAAATAAAACTTTTTATTTTTGAACGATCCATGGATTTATCAATAGAATTAGGTTCCATTAAAATAGATTGTATTAATTTACAAAGTGCTGTTACTTTACTTATGTCGACCTGAAAAAATAATAATAAACAAATGAAAAGGATAATAAATTATTACCGGGGGGGGGAGGAGGAGGAGGAGGCGGGGAACCTGATTAAAAACCTGATTAATTCCAAATGTACAATTTTTTTTTAAATAATATAAACAATCGTCGACGTGAACGTTAAACAATTCTAATAAAAACGTTTTAAATTCTTCCGTTAAATTAATTGTTTCCGGTAATTGTTTAATCCATGTTTTAACGTAGGGCATCCATCTTAATTCGTCGGGATCGATGTAAACCATACCGCACCTGTAAATAAGTAAAAAGATGTTAGGGTATACTTCCAAAGCCAAATTTCGGGATTTTATCCTCTCTCATGTTTCTCACCTACTGACGGTTGCAGGAGATGCTTGAGCCAAATCCATAACTTCGAAAATCATGTGGACGTAAGGAGTTAATTTAATCCTTTCCGAATTAGCTAAACAAAGCATTTTATTATCATCCAAAACGGTGTTCATGTTTTCTATCCAAACAGCATCCACGGGTCCATCACAGATAACCCATTGATGATCTTCAGATTGAGCCTAATTAAAATTCCTTTCTTCGGAATAATAATTTTGAAAATAGATAAATTTAAAGGTTTGCGATCGATTTTAACTTACTTGAACGGCTGTTCTAACTGCCATCCCGAGAACTCCATCTTTCCATTCCATCGTCATGAAATTAACTTCTCCATATAATTCTCCAATCGTTATTGATTTCGGATTCATTACGTAGGTTTGTACGGGTCTGTAATTAGGATTTTCGATACCCATTGAATAAAGTCTCCCCAGAGTATTTTTAAGAGCCTGTAATAATCGATTTAACCGTTGGTAAATTCTTTAATATCTTACGTTAAAATTAAAAAAGATTTTTTGTTTACATTTAAAACTGTTGTTTTACCACCTCCCGTGGGACCTACTAACATGACACCATGTCTGACCAATAGTGTTTCATATAATTGAATGACTTTTCTTCTCATGCATTGTTCGGGTTGTAATCCGCTTTCTTCCACTACCTCAACAATCACCGTATCCATTTCACCGTAATCTTGTTCGGGTAAAACGACACCGGGAAAAAGATCGCTTAAAATACCCTGGGGAGAGAGAGAGAGAGAGAGAAGAAAATTTTAACAATGGCGGTATAAACAAAATATGTAATAACGATGTAAATTGATTTACTTGAAATAGCAAAGCATCGTCGGATAAAAATTTAGGTAAATTACTATCTCTTAATGCTCTTATAAGTACAACATCTTCGTCAATATCTGGATTTTCTCTTTTTAATGAACCAGCCATGACTAAAACACTTTTTACAGCTCTGGAAAATTCAAAATAATAATAATAATACCAAACGATATCACAAATCGTAAATATTTTTATATTAAAAAAAAAATTTAACCTCATTCCAAAATCGTAATGATCTTGCAATGACAATTGTTCGCTGCATAATTTATACATTTGTGTCATTTTATGTGCTAAAGCTTTTGACGATTCAAAACCTTCTGAATATAGAATGACTTCTGCTATTAAAGCTATAAAAAAAAAACGGTTTTGACGAAGAAATTAACAAAAAGGCAATCGATATAAATTTAATAAATTCAGGTACCGTAATCAGGAACCATCATGGCCATAGGTCTAAATAACGCTTTCAAATTATCCGGTAATTCAGTTCTTCCCGCGTATCCCGGATTCATTGTTATAAAAGCAGCACATTGTCGTACCAATTTGATTTCTCTACCTTCGAACATGAACCTGAAACAAAAGAATTTGTAAAATCATTTTTAATTTTTTTGTTGGTTTTAAAATAAATTTTATTATCATTACCTTGATAATTTTGCCGCTTTCGCGTTTCTTATCGTTATTAATTGTTGAGCTATGACCGATAAAACTTCAATATCAATACGATTAAATTCGTCGAAACAACACCAGGCTCCGGATTGTGCTAAACCGGAAAAGAATCGGCCCATCATCTAAAAATTTTAAAAGGTTTTTTTATAAACTCAAAATTGATGATGAAGTTATTCGTTAAAATTTTCCGTACCTTGAAATCCAAACCTTCGGAACAGTTGAAAACAACACATTGTATGGCTAATGATTTTGCTAAATCTTTTGTTGTTTCCGTTTTCCCAGTACCGGCGGGACCCGCGGGTGCTCCTCCAAGATCTAATTGCAAAGCTCCCATCAAGCACAAGTAGCATTTATCGGTTAGTGGCGTTATTACCAAACGAGGGGAAGCCCCCAAATATTCATAACCGTAAACGTAATAAGCATTAGACATTCTTGCAACGCAATTATCGATTTCTTCGTCCCAATAATAACGCAGACATTTTAACCATTCGAAATTTTGACTTGGATTTAAAAAAAAAAAAAAAAAAAAAAAATTAATTTAAAAGTTTCATTGTAAAGTTTTTTTTTTTTTTTTTTTTTTTTTTTTTAAAGTTGGTAAATAAAGCACCTAGAAATAACTTTTTCTTTAACTAAATTCGTGACGTTATCTCTTGCGTGTACATCGATGGTAATTAATGAACATAAAACCAATCGTCCTAATTTAGTTAAGGTACCACGAACGATTCCTGCTAAACGATTGAGTTCGTAAAAGTTTTTTTTCTCGAATTCCATCATTGCCGTTAATTTCTTTCCAGTACCATCCAGTATATTGTGTACACTTTTACACCACATTATTTGTGACACCGTTAAAATAATCTACCCGAAAAATCACGTATATAAGCATAATCTTAAAAATAAAAATTTTTTAAAATTGTATTTGATTAATCGCAACCTGAGAAGCATGTTCCAAAACCCATACAACACGATCTTTGACTAAATAATCTAATAAAGCATATTTCATGGCTTTTCTTAACGACACGAACATGGATTCTTCAACTTTACCAAGCCAATCTTCAACGTTTCCTCTCGCTTTCAAACCCTATAAAATAAAATTTTTTTTTTTAATTTTCACGAATTTAAACCGGGAAAAACAATAATAATAATAATTTTACTTTTCCCAAAGGTACTCTTTCCCCTTCCGGCGACAGCATTGCCGAAATATCCGTCGTCAATTGTTGTTCATTTTTACCACCCACGACTCCAAATTCGAGTCTTGTTATAGCATCGAAACATTTTCTTAAATGGGGTTGTACAGCGTGAGGATTTCTAGTCTGTAATGAAAATTTTTTTTTGCAAAAAAAATTCAAAATAAATTGCCGAGTATTATTATTATTATTAAATTATTTTACCTGTGCCAAAATTTCAAGAAGTTCTTCGTTTGATAAAAAGTAAAATCTTGGAAAAATAACTCTTTTAGATTCCAAATAAGCTTCTAAACATTTTAAAATTTGATCTAAAAGTTTATTATTATTGACAAGCGATTCGTAAGTTCCCGGATAGGTAGCACTTTGAAGAGCAAGAGGATTCTAAAAAATTATTTAATAATTATTTTTAATCAATCGAATGAAAATATTTATTTAATAATTTAAATTTTTTTTCTATACTTTATTCGTTCTTCTCATTATATCTTTCCACGTTTTGTCGACGATCAAAAACATTTTAGCTTCGTTCGGTAGTTGTCTTTGAATATCGGGAGCAGAAAATATGGATTCCAAGTACAACCAATTAGTTTGACAAGTCCACCATTCGTCCTTTTAAAAATTATTAAAAAAAAATTAATGTCGAATTTTGTGAGGAAAACGTTAAAATTTTTCATTTAAAAAAATTCGTACCAATGTTTTACTAATCAAATCCAATAATTTGTACCATTCGTCGACTCTTGATTTAATTGGTCCGACATGTCTGGAGCTAAGAATGGTATTTATATTAATAAAACTATCGTCTAAAACTTGTTGCACTTCATCCAAACTTCCCAATATGAAAACATCTTTCGTATCCCGATATGGAAATATAATAAATTCTAATTCTTTCCAATTATCTTCGACTTTTTTCAATAGTAATTCCAGGGATGCTTCCGAACTTGCTTGAGCCGAAACATCTTGCAATTCGTTCGCATACATGAAAGCTCCCAATTCTTCGAATTTTTTTAACGTTAACACCTCTCCAGGTATGAATTTATAATTTAAAATCCCTTCGATTCTCAACCAATGTCTTTGTTTTAAATTGGGATTTCGTAAATGCGTTATGACGGGTATTTTTTCCCGAAATCTTTCAACTTCTTCTTTGAAATCCGGAGTTATATCGTTCGCCGGTAGTCCTTTATCCAACTGTATTATGTTCTTTAATATTTTCGTTACGTACATATTAACATCGTCGGGTACGAGCGTCGAAAAATCACCGTTGTTGTATTCATCGCTCGTCCTTTTCCAACTATCTAGACTATCCCAAAGAAGTTGACGAAGACGAACGTCATTGATAACGTTTTCCAACATTTCAAATTTCGTCACTTCCATTTTAAACTCTTTTTGATATCCTTTTATTTCTTGTGCTCTTTTTTGACAATCCGATAATTGATCGACGATGACATTTAACGTAAATTTACAATCGTTTGGATTTGATTTTTTTTGAATGAGCCAATCTTGCTGAAATGATTAATTTTTTACATTTTAGAATTTCTCTCCCGATAATTTTTTTAATTATTGCAAAAAAAAAAAGGGGGTAACTCACGACTGATTCATCCTGTATGACACCAACTTCACGTATGAGCGCACTTATATCCTTACTAAGTTGCTTATTAAATTTTTCAATTAAATTCGCTTTATCGGCAACTTTTTTTTCCGTTAAATTTCTCAATGATGTGAGTATGGATGAAAAATTATAATAAGCTTCAACTTCGGCAACGGGAACGGGCACGCGAAATTCTTCGATTATGTCATATATTTCTTTGGCGTAATCTATTTCAAGTTCGATTTCTTCTATCCTCGCACTGATTTCATCGATTAATTCTAAATGTTTGACGAATTCAATGGTCGTGCTCGGATAAACTTCTAAAAAATCTATCGCGTATGTACATTCTTTTGTTAACGCATCAACTCTCGCCGATCCTAAACTGTATTTAAAAAGTAAATAAAAATTTTCTTTTTTTAAAAAATTTTCAAAAATTTGTTTGATTTTCACTCACAGAGGAATCGCTTTTTCGACCATGGATAATAATTTTAACGGAGATGGCATGACTTCATTTTTAAAATCTTCCAATTGCAAACCAATCATTCCGATGATTTGTTTTCCGTGTAAATTTTTAAGCGTATCTATTTGATCGTGAAATTTTTCTAAAAGCATTCTCATAACGGTTGGACCTGAAGATAAAATTATTTATTATTATTATTAAAATAATTTAATTTCCCTTGTACCTAAATAGTGAGTGAGTACCATAACATACTTTTTTCGTGTACAATAACATCCGTATTCATGAGACAATTTTCCGAATAAAATTCTTGAATGTCGTCGAGACGTGTGAGAAAATATTCGACCCGTTTGAAATTTAAAGAAATATCATTCATTATTTTAGTTTTTAAATTTTGCATGTCTTCATCCAATTGAAATGCCATCGTGAGTGAGGGTCCTTCTCCAATAAGTCGATCCGAATGTTTGTCGTTTATTATAGGCCTAAATATAAACGATAAAATTTTATTTTTTACAATTTTCAAAAATTAGCATTTAATACGACGTACTCTATGATTGATAAAAAAAATGGCTCTTGAACAAATGGTATCAAATCGATAACTTTTTCTTCGTATAAATCCAGGAGATTTTGAAACGTTTCTTCGAAAATTTGTTCCGATGGATCCGTAACGATTTTTCCTATTTCGGCAAATACGTCGACTAAAAAAAAAGAATTTTTCGGTTGGTCCGGTCCTATAATATCTAATTTAGCAAGTGCTTCCTCTCCGATCAACATGGAGGATGTTGGAAGATATTTTAAATGTTTATCCAAAGCTCCAGAAATATCGATAATTGAATTAGCGACGCATACGTGATAAAGTTCACACATTAAATAATCTATAAGATTTATAAAACTGAAATTTAAAAAAAAAAAAAAATTGTATTAAATTATAATTTTTTTATCTTAAATTTTTTTTTTTTTAAACATACTTGGCAAGGCGTTCGCATACACGTCTTTTATTCGCTTGTTCAGTATAAGACATCTTTAAATTTGTATCCGTTGTTTTTAACAAAACGCCAAGACTTGAATTTGTTTTGTTGTCATTTATGGAAAAACCCTCAACCAAAAGAGCACCGTGACAAGCAGTATTTATTAAATTTTTAACGATTTCACGAAATTCTATAAGTTTATCCATTACATTTTCCAAACTCTCCATCTTTAAAAAAAAAAAATAATAATGATAATACATGATAATTTTTAAAAGTAAAAAGTTGATGACAAATATCTTTCCAACCTGAATTTCTATAAATTCAAATAGTTTTAAATTTTCGGTTTTTTTCAAATCAGGAAAAGATGTGTTCTCTAATTTAACACACATTAATTTAACTTCCAGCAATGCATCCTTCAATATCGGATTTAAAATGAATAAATTTAATGCTAGTTTAACTCTTGCATCGACATATTTTCTCCAGCTAACGGTTTTTTTCCACATGTAAAATGCTTTCCATATGCGATACAATTTAAACATTCGTACCTGTCGATAAATAATAATAATAATAATAATAATAATAAAATAACGATTGGAGAAATGGTAAAAAAAAAAATTTAAATCATTTTCTAATTTACCTCTGAAAGTTTACAAAAATAATCATATTCCTTTTCCCAATCATCTAAGCTAGTAAATGTTATTTCTCCAGGTGAATGAAATAAAACTCCATGAGTACTGACAGTCAAGTAATTTTTATTACCGATTTCGTCGTAAGTAACTATTCTGAAGAGAAATTCAGTAATTAGACTTCATTTTTGGGGGAAATCTAGGAACAGAAAACTATGCCTCAGTCGTGGCTAAAGGATTCTTTAATTTGTAAAATTTTTCAATTTACTTACTTGAATGCAAAAGGTGTGAAAAATTCCGATGTTCTTCTAACTCCATAAATTAAATAAACAAAATAATACGATTCGTAACTTCTCATTTCTTTAATTAAATTTTTCACATCTATTAAATAATCAGGAGGTTTTTTTTTCCCACCCACAATTACTTCTGGAACTGTCAAAATAAAATTAATTATAACTTTAATTCAAATATTAATTTAAAAAAAAAATTGCCATGATTGTTTATTTAAAATTACATTTTCTTAATCATTATTATGTATAATACTAAAAACTTATGCTACTTAACTTATTTAAATTGATATTTACCTAAACTTTTTTCAGATTCAACTTTTTCTGGACTGGGAGTTCTTGGTCTCCTCCTTCGATTTTGACTATCCAAATATCCAGGCTAAAAAAAAAAAAAAAAAAAAAAAAAAAGTTTTACGTTCGATTATTTTAAATTAATTTTTTCCGTTACGTGAAAATTTTTAACTACGTTAATTGTTGACGAATTGAAAAGAAACCATTAAATATATATATATATATATATATATATATGACTTAAATTTATGTACAGCATTTAAAACATAAAATTTTTCTTTATTTTATAAAAAAACCTGATAAAAGTTCTTTAAAACTTTATTTTCTTCATCATATAATAAAAAACAACTAAAAACTAATTGAAAAATTTAGTTTTAATAGACCAAGAGTAATGTTGTACACAATTCAATCATTATTTCAAGTTGATATTAAATAAAAATGATAATTATAAAATATTTGAATGAAGTTTAAGTTTTTTTTTCTCACATAATGGATTCAAATAATACTCATCACATTTTTATTAATGATAAATATTTAAATTTTCTTACCAATGGTTCAATTTCTGGAACTTTAAAACTCAATGTGTGAAGTATTCTTTTATGTGGAATGTGAAACGGAATGGCGTCTTTTAATTTATTGAAACTGAAACGAAAAATAAATCGTTTTAATATGCTACACGTATATCAAGAGTAAATATAATTTAATAATGAATACTTGTTTGATTCAGATGGAAAAGGTGCAAGCATTCTCACAGCCAAATCATCATTTGAATACATGGGAGTTTCACGTAAATCGATAACGTTTTTCGTTATTTTTCCTTCCGACTCTGCCTTTCGTACTTCTTCCCTATTTCCCATAACATCTTGAAATGATTGGAGTCTGCCTTCATTGCATATCGTTTTTCTTGATCGTTTTGTAGGGGCGCAAGGAGTTTTACGCGCCCAACTAGGTATGTAATTACCTCTGTGTTTCTTCATTATTCAATTAATAACTAAATACATGTTTAAAAATAATAATATAATCACATATTTAAAAAAAAAAGTATTATTTATCTCTCTGGCAACGAACCCAGCTTTGATCTCTGACACGAAACTTTTGAAAAGTAAATTTTTTTGTCGTGGAAGTAGAGAACGTACCAAACGAGAATTCGCGCCTTAATCAATCAGTAGTGCGAGAGAAAACAACGTCGTGATTGTGTCTGTGTGTGTGTCATTGTGAAAAAAAAAATTATAATTTTTTGTATTTTAATTCATTCGGTGAAATTAATAGTTATTCATTTTAAATTAAGTATTTTCTATAAAATTTACTTTTTTAATTAAAAAAAAAAAAAAGTAAATTACGAGTTACTGTGAAGTGATACTTGAAATACAAAAAGATATCATCATGGCGTCGTCACTCAAATTAAAAAGTAAGGAAAAAATTGATTTTTATTTTTATTTAAAACACGTTAATATCGAAAAAATTGCCATAAATTGTCATAAATTTCAATTTGAAATTTACCTTTTTAAAAACATGTTAACATTTATTGACTGGACGTTTAATTTAATTTGACTTTTTTTTACTAACAATTATTTCACCAACAAGTATTCTTTCCTTATGATTAATTTCTTTCTTTCTTTTTTTTCTTATTAAACTTATCAAAGTAAAGTTAGACTTATAATAATACAATTAACACAATATTTTCATATTACATTAAGTAAAATAATAATAATTATCAGGAGATTATTAATCATTTATAAAATTTTATTTAAAATAATAATTTTATATAAAACTTTTTTTCCCATCTCTCTCTCTCTCTTTTTTTTTCATACATGAATAACAACATTCAGTCGAATTTAAATTCAATTATTACAAATAATTTTTAATCTTAATAAATCTTATTATTTAAAATATTTAAACAAGTTATCAAATGAATAAAACTTATGAAGATTATTAATAATAACAACAAGAATATTAATAAAGTAGGATATTTTTATGTGTAACCATGTTTGTTAATTATTATACTTGCTAATCTACTTATAAAATAGACTAAAAAACAGTAAAAATCAATCAAAATATTTAATAATAAGTTTGCATGAGATTTTTTTATGTTTTTTCTTACTAACTAACAAACTAACTAACTAACTAACTAATTATTTGTTAAGCATAGTTAATAAGTTTAATAATTTATCAGCGTTAATGATAACATATATTGAAAATTAATTTTCATCTTTTTTGTTAGTTAATAATATTAACCATTTATTATTATTATTATTATTAGTTTTTCTGTTTGTTTGTTTGAATAGACTAAGTGTTTGTTGCGAATAGGCGCATTTAATTGTAGTTAATGTATCTAATTAACGTGATGCGTTAAGGGATGAAAATGAGAAAATTTTAAAAATAATCCGGGAGTAAACGATTTTTCTTTTTTGATATTTCAATTAGATTTTCTATTACTTTCGACAAATTGTTATTGCATTCGGTGAGAAGTTTTGCATTCAAATCGAAATCTTCGAAACCCATTTCGAAAAGTTTATAATTTGCATCGAGTGATGATTTTGCATTCTTTTTCTTCTTCTTCTTCTCCGATTCTTCCTCGTCGTCCTCATCGCAAGAGGGTTTACCCTCTTCGGTCTTCTGAAACGAACGAATCAATAATTATATAATTAAATGAATGAATGGTTTAAAAAATCAATCAATTAATACCCGATCGATTACCCCGTCTGAAACGAATGCTGATTGTAAATTATTTATAACGGATTTTGCCGTGTTTATCGCCATCGAGGCCACGTTCGAAGCTCCGTTCACTAAAGCATCCGGTAAAACGTTAACCGATTCTTCGCTTTCGTTTCCTGAAAATTAAATTACTTCAGTCATGGCTCACACATTATTTCAAAAAAAATGAACTCGTTGATAAAACAAAACCTGAATTGTTATTATTAGAATTTGATTCGTTTGAAAAAAAATTTCCAGCCTCGTTTTCCCGTTCGTCATCCCCTCTAAGAGGAATGCAAAATCCGTTCGCGTCGATGACGTAAGCAGCTTTTGATGATTTTTTCAAATCTTCTTTTCTCGTAAACATTTCGAACGGTTTTTCGGACTCGTTCTCGTCAAAATCAACAACAGTCCCGGATTTCTTCTCTCCCTTTTTACTAATTCTGTCTGGATTAACCATAAAAGTAGGTTCGGTTAAGTTATTTGTCGTGAAATGATAATTTGTTGATCTTGGCAACAATTTATTCTTTTTTTTTTTCGTTAATTTCCGGTCTTTCGAAGAATAAACAGATCGAATACTCGTCGAATTAAACTGACCTTCGTGTATCTTTTTCGTTTTCTCATCCGTTTTATCATCACCCGATACTTCGCTTTCTTTTTCTTTCGACGACACCTCCTCCTTCTCATCGTTAACGTCGGTGAAAATACCTTTGGGAATCCCTTCGTTTTTAACTTCTCCTAAAACTAAATTAAAAACCTCCTTAAATGCGATTATTTTACAAATGTATTTCCATTGAATGATTGATAATTACCTTCTTCTGAATCGGAATTTGATTCTGTTAATTTTAATATAACAAAAGCTTCGTCATCTTCTTCTTCTTCTTCTTCATCTTCCTTGTCCGATACGCTTATAACGCTTAATTCTGAATCAGATTCCTCGCTACAACCTTTTGATTTTCTATCATTTTTTATTTTTTCATCTGTCAATTTTTCTTTACCTGAATAAAAACAAAAGAAAAAAAAAAAAACATTTCATAACGTTTAAAAATCAAAAAGTTTTCTATAACTAATTACAATTTTTATAATTTACTTTCAATATTATTATCATTATCAAAATAGTTATCAGTTGGGATTTTGACTGTTGTTTTACCCTTGATGTCAAAAACTTTTTCCTCAGAATCATCACCCTTGTTATCTGAATTAATAATAAATTTTTCAAATTCACTCTCTTTTGTAATAAAATCCTGTTTCTTCTTCGTTTCGTTTCCGGTTCCGACAAACATTTTTTCTTCTTTATCACAAGAAAAAGTCGTTGGAAAAATTTTTTCAATACTTCGAGATCGAAGAGTGTTGATGCTTTCCAATCTTTCTTGAATTTCATTCATATTTTCCTGTATTTCTTTTTGACATTTTAATATGACGTCAGACGTGATCCCTGTTTTAGTGTGATCAATTTTTTGTTTGTCGCATTCAAGAGAATTTCGCGTGACGACCTTTATCGTGCAAATCAAAGGACAACACAATTCTTTCAATTCTTTATATATTCTACAAACAATGTAATAAAGGCCAATTTCTTTAGATACTTTTCCAGACAAAACTATATTGCATTGTTCTCCTGGTGATAAAGCCCCAATTTCATAGTATGGTTCATCAAGTGATACACCATCCATTGTCGAACATAATATTTTAATTCTTTTAACAGGAATTTTACCCACATTAACAATCGGTAACTGTATGTAAAAATTTTCATTTTGAGTTATTGTCGTTTCATAAACCTTGTTTAAAAACATTACAGATGGATTTGATTTATTAAATGAATTTAATAATGCATCAGCATTTCTTTTCTCTGATTTCGAATGTTGTTTTGTTTTTTCTTGTTTTTTAAATCCTTTGTCGATATCTTCGACTACTTGATTTCGAGAACTTGCAGATTTAATCGCTTTCATGCATGCTTTTTGAACTTCTTTCCATTTCTTTTCCAATCTACGAAAATCAAAAAATAATAATAATAATACTAATGATTCATTTTAAAAAAAAATTAGTCATGTTCTTCTTACTTTTGTTTTTCAATTTCATCGGTTAAATTATAAGTTATATCGAAAATTTCTTTTTTTTTTATTTCATCATTCGATGGAAATGTCAAACCGGTCATTTCAAGTTTATTTAAAAGTTTTCTACTTTCTTTTTCGCAAGTGTCATGAACAATATTTTTCATTTCTGTTCTTATTTCTTCCACAATCCTTTTCTTAAACTGTAAAAAAACAAAACAAAACAAAACATAAATTATTATTTACATTTAGGTTAAGGTTAAACAAATAATAATAATATGCTAGCATACTTTTTTCATATAATTTACAAACCAAGGAGGAGGTACATCATTGTTTGATTTACAACCATCATCTTTATTTAAATTTAAACCTTCTCCTTTTTCTTTTTTTTTCAATTTGTTATCGCTTACACACTCTTGAGAATTATTATCAGATGATTTTGTTCTAATCGAAAATTCTTCATACGGACTCAATTCGTTTGATTTTATTGAGAATCGAATGTAATTTTTCCCATTTTTTTTTGCATACTAAAATTATGGAGTGTTTTTTTTTTTTTTTTAATAAAAAATCTTTAAATGATTTATTATAAATCTTACAAATTAGTTATTTTTAAAACCTTACTTTAACAGCTTCTCTAAATTCTGATTCACAAGAAACTGGCATTTCTCTACCTTTTTCATCTGAATATGAAAGTGTTACAGTTTTTGAATCATTCTAAAAAGCAAAAAAAAGCAAAAAAAAATGAACATACTGTTTTGTGAGGAAAAAATTTTCTGTTTAGTAACATTTTCATAATTTAAAATCAAAAATTTAAAAAAAAAACAGATAATAGCTGTGTCATCATATGAAAATTATTTTTTTAATTTACCAGAAATGAATTAATTGACTCCCAGTCGAAAGTCATAACGACGAACAAATAATTATTAGTTTTTAATAAAAAACTTATTACGACGAAATTATTAATAAAAATTTTGTTAAATAAATAAATAAAAATTTCAAATCTTATTTTAAAAATAAAACATATTCGATTGATTTATGTGACGTAAAAATAATTTTCGAATAACTAATTAGAAATTCTATTGGTTGAATACAGTTCTCTCGACCAATATCGATAAATAAAATTATTATTTCTTACTCTATGAAATTATTATTATTTTTTTTAAATTAAATAAAATTTTGGGCATGATTATAATATTTTTAATTATTGATTATGATTTTTATTATTCAATCATTTTATTCCAATATATATTTTTTAAAATGTTATTTATTAATAACAAGTTTCGTCGTAATTGCGTTTCATTTTAATATACATTTAAAAGGAGTATATAAAAAGAAAAATGGCGGTTTTTTGTAGAACTATTTAATTTCAAATTTTCCCTGTAGGATTTTTTTTTTTTTTTTTTTTAAATTAACATTAAATAAAAATCATTTATAGTTTAATTATATGTAATTTATTTATTATAGGAACAAATCCTTTAAAGTAAGGGAGGAAGGAGGAGGGAGGATGTGGGGGGGGAAACAAATAGACAATAATAAAATTATTTTATATATATTTGTTAAAATTATTTAACAATTTAATTTTTCCCTAACTAATTATTATTATTATCACGTTGAAATATTCACATGTTTTTTTTTTTTATTAAAATCGATTGGCAACATTTAAAATCTTTATCACATAATCATCATCATCATCATCATTATATTTCATTAAAAACGATTTAATATATATATATATAATAATTTTTCACGTTTCAGATCACTTTTAACTTGGAATCGTTTTGCGAAACATAATAATAATAGGTAAGTAACGATTTTACTTAACATAAAACACAATTTGTTCGTTATAAATCGACAAAATTATGGATCGGTTATGGTTCCCTCGACTTTTCCAATAACTGCAGCCTCTTGTTCGACTATTTGTGACACTTCGACGTATTTATAACGCATAGCCATGAGTGCAAATATTATCATGTCCAATAACATGAGACCACCGAACAATAAAAATTCGTACATCTGAAATTTTTTTCAAAATTCTGGGATTTAAAAAAAAAAAAAAAAAAAAACAGGTCAACGTCATTAATAAAGGAGTATTTGTCGTTTTTACCTGGCTGTCGAATATTTTAGCTTCTGCTACGATTACGACAACAAGATTACCCAATGCAACGGTTATGAGCCATGCAGCTTGCAAAAGGGATTTCAT
This sequence comes from Pediculus humanus corporis, assembly GCF_000006295.1. NCBI lineage: Eukaryota > Metazoa > Arthropoda > Insecta > Psocodea > Pediculidae > Pediculus > Pediculus humanus. The sequence goes on along the minus strand of NW_002987482.1, from coordinate 6,364 downwards.
ACTACTCGGAGCTTGCGTGAATGAAAATTCTAAACCTGTTATTGAAAACATTATTTCTCCTGCCGTTATTACTATGTATTGTGGTATCAACCAAAGTATGTGAACGCTGTTCGGATTTGTTATCGTTAATACGTTCGCTTTTATTTCATCTGATGTTTGACTTATTAATGCTAAATAACAACCACCCTGTTTCATGCTTATATCGTTTAAAACCATTTTACCGTCTACTGATAACGTGTACCTGAAATGAAATTTTTTCAAATCATCATTCATTGTGTTTTCGGCGAACGATGATGAGCTTAAAAAAAAGGAAAACTCACGTTTCCGTAACCAAATCGATTTTTTTAAATGGATTATATTGATTTTTTCCATTTTCGATTGTTAAATTATATACATAATGAGGTTGTCCTTTTTCGGAGAGTAAAATTTTCTTGGGTGTAAATTTTTCATCATAATTTGAATAAATTAACATGAATTTTGGATTTCCGTTATCCGATTTATCCGCATCTTCATTTTCTCCGATTAAAACTTTATCCGGTGTGAAAGTATATGATGTCGCCTGTAAAAAAAAATTTTAGAAAAATTGAAAAATTTAATTTTTTTTTAGAAAAATCCAAAAGAAAAATGGCAACGTACGAGATTTTCGAAAACTTTAATTTCTTTTTCTTTCGCTTTTTCTTTTCCGATCGAATATTTAACCGTGAACGATTTTTCATTTTGTAATTTTATGTTTAGCATTTCCAATTTTCCCAACGTGACCAATTCGTGATTTTCAAGACCGAGTTCTGGACTATTGAGAGTTATATTTTCTGTAAAACCGTTAAAAAATCTAACTTGTCCTTCTCCCGGTTTAGGTAAAACGGCATAAGTCGGCTAAAAAAGAACGAAAATTGTTATTTTTGTTGGCAAGGGGGGATGGGGAGGAGAGGG
>NW_002987482.1:2816-5098 GCF_000006295.1 Pediculus humanus corporis | reverse complement strand
GCTGCTTTTACATCTTCTATAAATCCAACTTCGTATTTATCTTGTGCTTTGTCCAACCAGTGCGTGTACTTCTGATCGTCTTTTTTCGTGATGGCATGCTTGATGAAAATATATTATCATTATTATTATTAAATCCATACATCATTTTCGAATGGATTAGAAAAACACTCACCCAAACGCATTTTCCAACTTTCACAACAACATTTCCTTCTGGTTTTTTAACTTTGTAGAATTTATGTCCACCGATGTATATAACTAAAATAAATATAAATTTTTTTCAGTTAAAGGATCCGCAGAATGTCAATAAATTAAATGACATTACCTATGGCAACAACCATGAGAATGGCAGGTACGCCAAAAGCTAGAGAATAACAAGAATCCTGTCCAAAACAAGACGTTTCTCTTAGTATCGGAGTTAGAAATGTCGATATGAAACTTCCGGAATTAATGGCGAAATAAAAAATTGAAAAAAATTTTTGTAATTGATCCTCTTGTTGCGGAAGAACGAATTGATCGCCACCGAATGCTGACACGCAGGGTTTTATACCACCCGTACCGAAAGCTATGAGTAACAATCCGATCATGGTAAATGCTCTGCAACGACAAGGATTATTGGTGAGTCCATACACGTACTTACTTTAACCGAATATCAGGTTCCGATAATGCTTACACGCGGGGTAACGTGTCCGGTATGGCTGATATTGACACGATGACGTTACCGATCGCATATACGATCGAAAGATATAAAATCGTTTTGAATTTTCCCAACCAACTGTCGGCCAAAACGGCTCCCAAAAGTGGAAAAAAATAACATACCATAATGAATACATGGTATATGACGGTAGATAAGGCATCGTCGAAATCGAGTTTGTATCTCAGGTACAGTGCGAGGATGGCTAAAAATTTAAACGAAAAATTTTTCTCACATTAATAAACCCATTTAATGATTAATTCGACGTCATGAACCTGACGAAAAGTTGTTGTTGTTGTTGTTGTTGTTTTATCATTTTTGCATTATCATCATCATCATCGCTCAACACACAAAATAATAATAATAATAATAAATTACTTACTACGCATCCCGTAAAATGAAAACCTTTCGCAAAATTCATTTGTGACAATGAAAAATACCGATTTCGGATACGGTAATCGCTGGAAAAAAAACATAAAAAATTTTTAAACCTACTAATGATAATGATAATAATAATAATTATTATTATAATCAAGTCACCGATTTCACTTTAGTAAAAAAAAAAAAACCCTCCGGATATTTAATTTCGTCGTCGTCGCCATTTAAGTAAAAATTATTTCTTAAACTTTTTTTTTTAAAAAAAACAGGGGCGGATTTAATTTTCATTCATTCGATACGTAAACATCCCCTAAAGGGAGGGGGCACGTTTTAAACGAAAAGAAAAATGAAAAAACCTACTTTCGATAACCTTATTAACGTTATTTAAAATAATCGTTTGTCATTTACCTATTTGCACAAACGTATTATTATTATTATTATTATCATTATCATTATTATTATTATTATTATCATTATTATTATTATCATTATTATTATTACATTAATTATGAATCGATTGCGAGATTACGATTCCGAAATCGTACACTCCAATTTTACTTTTCTCTTTTTCTTTCGTCGCCATTTTGTAAAAACGAAAAAAAAATTGTTATTTGTTGGGGTCATTACCGACCTACCGACCGACCGACCGTACCTGAATGACATTTAATTACAATTTTTTTTTTTTTTTTCATATTTGTTCAGGTAGTAATCGACGAAGCGAAAATTACCGTCGTAATTTATACTTTTAATTCGGTTATTATCCTTTTTATTATTTATTTTGACGTAAATTCGCGTTTTTAAATTCGTGCAGCGACAACAAACAACAACAGCAAACGATAACAAACGACAACAACAAACGAAAACAAACGACAACAACAGCAGTAAAAAATTCGTAATGTTTTTTGTTGCGCGTTCGGTCATTTATGCACGTTTTCCAATTTATTTATTAATAAACTTATTTTTCTCTTAAAAATAATAATAATAGTAATAATAATAATAATAATAATAATAATAATAATAATAATAATAATAATAATAATAAAAGTTTTTACGTCATTTTTGTTTTAAACAAATAACCTTGCTTACGATAAGTTACAATATATTTAAACTTTCATCATTTTTATTATTATTATTTTTTTTATCACATAAACGACGACTATTTCAAATTTTTTATAAATAATTTTTACTCTTTATAATAATAATAATAGTAATA
>NW_002987482.1:0-2796 GCF_000006295.1 Pediculus humanus corporis | reverse complement strand
CTCTTTATAATAATAATAATAATAATAATAATAGTAATAATAATAATAATAATAATAATAATAATAATAATAATAATAATAATAATAATAATAATAATAATTGTTTAATTGTAAAAAAAAAAATGAAATCGTTTCTCACCTTTTCATTTTTGACCGTCATTTTTTTTTCTTTTTTTTTTTTTTTTTATTTATTACTAAAAATTTTAACCGAATAATTTACTTTAAAAACTAATTACTAAAAACTACAACATCGTAATAATAATAATAATAATAATATCATAATTGTAGTTATGATAAAATAATCCCTACGATTTATTTTTTTTTGGTAGTGATAAATAAAAAAAAAAAAATATAACCGCGTCTTAACCTGACATTCATCTATCCAAGACTGAACTGATTGTAGTCAATCTATTTAAAAAAAAAAAAAAAATATTTACTCAAACGAGTTCTCAGTGACGTGTTTAGGTATTTTTTTTTCCTTTACAAACGAAACTTCCATAATTAAGGTATTTTAAATAAAACGTTAAAAACGTTCCCGCGGAACGATGGTATATAAATTTTAAAGTAATTTTCCTCTCAAAGGTATACGAAAAAAAAATGATTTTTAGGGTAAAATTATTATTATTATATTTTTCTAGGTTCGTTTTAGGTTCGCGTTGGGTTTTTTTTTTTTTTTATTACCAATTTAAAAAAACACGTGATGATATTTTCCCGTAGGATAAACATTAGAAAAATTCAAACCTTTTCAACAGCGGTTTCTTCATCGAATTCATTTCGTGTTGGATTTTCATCATTGAATGTACCTACATCATCATCTAATTCATCTCTCACCGTACCTGAAACACGATAAAAATGTTTTTTTTTTTTTAAAAAAAATTTCAAAAGTTTCCCTCCAAAAAAATTTTGCAAAAAAAAAAAAAAAAAAAAAAAAACGTTAACCGGTTTTTATTCATATTTCAATTACATTTATATATATTTAATTCACGTAGGTAAATTTCTCTTTCTCTCTCTCTCCCCCTCTCTCTCCCTCTCTCACTCTCACTCTCTCTTTCTCTCTTTTAATAAAACCTTGACACACTTACGCGATACATTCGATGAAATTTTTTATTTATTTATTTATTTATTATTATTATTATTAACGATTCGAACAAAAAAAAAACTTTTACGATAATTTATAAACATTTATTTTTAACGGTTTTTTTTTTGGTACCCCCTCCTCCCTTCCGCGCCTTCTCCCTACCGCGGGTTTTCCTCGTTATCACAAATGATAAAAATTTAATTTCCGGTTGTTGTTGTTTGTTAAATTTAATCAAATAAATCCTTTTGCTTTACCCATCTCCCTCCTCCCCCCACAAAAAAAAGATTTTTCAATAATAATAATAATAATAATAATAATAATAATAATAATAATATTAATAATAATGATGATGAAAAAGTAAATAAATAATGATGATAAAGTTAATAACAACATTAACTCTTGTTTAAAAAAATTTTTTTTTTTTTAATGACACGTTAAATTCGTCACATAATTACATTAAAAAATTAAATTTATTACTCGATACTTCAATAACGACAACAACAACAACAAACAAACAAACAAACAACAAACAAACCTTTTGTCGTTAATTTAAAAAAAAAAAAAGAAAAATTATTTAATAATAGTAATAATTTTATTCGATTCGACATCCATTTTATTATACAATTTCCAGAAGTTTCCATCGGAAATTTTTATTTATTTATTAATGATAATGATAATGATAATAATAATGATGATAATATTTTCGTGGGGCCCTCCTGCATATTTTTTTTATTTTTTTTTATCTTTTTTTATTCCATGTAAACAAAATTCTCGATTATTTTTTTTAAGAGTCAGTTAAACTTAATTAATTAATTAATTAATTGATTGATTAATTTCAAACTGATATCTTATCAATTTTTTTTTTTTTGAATGAAAACCTTCGTGAATTATCAACGTACTATTTAAAAAAAAAAAAAAAAAAAAAAAAAGAAATTCGAATCATTTTTTTCGAAAAAATACGTTGGTAGGAAAAATTCTAAAAAAAAAAAATTGTTTTAGAATTTTAGAATAAACAAAATTCTATTTAATACCATAATTAATTAATTAATTAATCCCCTCCGTAATAAATTATTTATTTTTTCATTCAAATTATTAAATAGGAAAATTTTTTTTTTAATTAATAAAATTATTTTTTTTAGAATTCGATTTATGTAAAAAAAAAAAAAAAAAAAAGAAGAAAATTCATAACAATTACTTCCGGTTTCGAAATTGTTTGTTTTTTTTTTTTTTTTTAAAAAAATTTAACCGTGGTTTAATTACAATTTTTTCTTAATGGTAATCATGATGATAATGATAATGATGATAAGAACATTTTTTTAATACAATCGATCGATTTTTTAAAAATGTTATCAAAAAAAAAAAAAAAAATATGGCGCGCGGTAAAATTTTTTTTTTTAATCGATAACAAATTAATCGATAAATAATTGCGATGAGAAAATTGATTTTATAAAACCGGAAACGTTAATTAAATAAAATATATATGAAAATTCTTTCACGCACACGCACACGCACACGCATACAAACAATACTTTTTGATAAGATGATTTTTTAATGACCATGGACTGAACTAAAGAAAGAGAGAAAGAGAGAGAGAGTGAGAGAGAGGGAATAGAATATTTTAACATTGATAATAATAATAATAATAATAATAATAATAATAATAATAATAATAATAATAATAATAATACAGGGACTCGGGTCAAGTGTATTAAATGATT
>NW_002987483.1:791651-800024 GCF_000006295.1 Pediculus humanus corporis | reverse complement strand
TTCGGTTGGTTACTTCCGTTTCCTCTGTAAAATCCTAATTTCGTAAAGAGACAAAGTGAAGAAAAAAAAAAAAAGCCTTCGTAAATGCGTGAGAGATTTTTTTTTTCTTTTTTTTTACTCCGAATAAAAAAATTTTTCATCCGAAAAATAAAAAGTGGAAGAAGAAGAAGAAAAAAAAATGGCAGGCTTTTAAAATTAAAGAGAAAAGAAAAAGTGGTAGAAGAAAAAAAAAAAAAACAAATATTCGAGTTGACATTTTAATAAAATAAAAAATAAAAATTTATACAAATTGTAAATTTTTTTTATTTTCGAGAAAAATCATCATTAATAAACTACATGATAAACAATAAAAAGAATGTAGAAAGAGAGAGAGAGAGAGAGAGAGAGAGAGAGAGAGAGAGAGAGAGAGAGAGAGAGAGAAAGAGAAAAGAAAGAGAGAGAGAAACAGTAAAAAATAAAGAAAGAGAAAGCGAGAGAAAGAAATAAAAAAAGAGAGAGAAAAGAAAAAGAAATATTACAAAAAAAGAAAGAAAAAGGTGTGCGAATATATATAAGCGGGGAGAAACAGAGGGAGAGAGAGAGAAAGAGAGAGAGAGAGAGTGAGAAGTATAAAAAGAAACAAAGAGAGAGAGAGAGAGAGAGAAAAATAAATAAATGAAATGAAAATTGAATCGAACGCATTCACATTCAAACGCTCTTATTCGAAAAAAAATTTGCAAAATCATGTTTTTCCCCGTACGTAGGGTTAAAGGTCACGGAGAGAAAAGATTAAACTTCAATAAGCTTTACCTCTCTCTCTCTCTCGAATAATAATAATAATAATAATAATAATAATAATAATAATAATAATAATAATAATAATAATAATAATAATAATAATCATTAACGTATTGAATGTCACGCAATATCATCATCTGCTGTTTTTTTTTTTTTTTTTTTGGTTTTTTTCTCGCATATGTTTTTAACATGAAAAAAAATAATTTTAACAATAATAATAATAATAATAAACGAAAATTAATCAACTTTAACAATAATAATAACAATAATAATAATAATAATAATAATAATCGTTCAAAAAATAAAACTATGTTAAATATAAATGACGGAGGGGAGGAAAAAAATAGAAAAAATTTTCCCGGAAAATAAAAATAGAAAATTGTTTCGACGAAAAAAAAAAAAAATCATGAACTTATTGATTATCGATCGATTTCAATACAAAAAAAAAATTTCGTGAATAATTAATAAACGACAAAATGAAAAAGACAAAGACAGACAAATTTACAAACACGAACTTAAAATAAAGGGATATTAAAAAATAAATAAATTTACGTATACATAAGTATTCGATCAATTCTATAAATAACACGATAAATTATACGTCGTTAAGAAAATAACTTGGTGACAAAATACGTGTCACTAGAATACAATATAAATATTTAAATTTTACCGCCATTTTTCATAATTTTTTTTTTTTTTTTTTTAAAAACAAACGAATCGTCGAGCTGTGACGTCATCATTTATTCGACCCGACGGTAAACTCGACTTTAAGTGAAAATCATTATTAAATAAAAAAAAATAAAAAGAAATCATTACGCGACTTAGTTTAAAAATAAAAAATAAAAAATAAAAATGGCGGTGATAATAAAATTTAAAAAAAAAAAAAACACTTTACGATACGTAAAATAAAAAATATAAAAAAAACTATTTAAATCCCTCCTCTCACCCCTCTTCTCCCCTCACCTATTTTTATTTAAAAATAAAAAAAAAAATTCTTTTTACTTCCGTCGTTTATTTCCATTTTATTTTAAAACCGTAATCATTCGTTCATTCATTCAATCATTCATTCCCTCATTTATTTATTTATTTATTCAATCAATCAATATCATTCAATCATTTATTCATTAATTTATTTATTCAATCATTCAATCAATCATTTATTCAGTCATTTATTTATTTATTCATTCACTCATTCATTTATTCATTCACCTATTCAATTATTCATTCATTCAATCATTCAATCAATCAATCATTTAATTATTCATTCAATCACTCATTCAGTAATTCATTCATTCACACACTCATTGCCTCACCCATTTATTCATTCATTCATTCACTTATCATTCTTCTCCAGGATTTAAAAACCCAACAATTAAATTCATCACCGTATAAATTTAAATAATAATAATAATAATAATAATAATAATAATAATAATAATAATAATAATAATAATAATAATCATTACGACCTGGCTGGATATATGGATGGATGGCTGGACGTACGAATGACTGACTGACTGAACAACTCGCTGAACAATTCGGCGATTTTTTTTTTTTTGCCAAATCAAACCTTTAAAAAAAAATAAATAAATAACCAAATAAACGAATCATTATTTATTTACGTCATAGAGTAAATAAACCATGAAATCGTGGTAATTGATTAATTAATAAGATAATTAACTAAATTTCAATCATTCTACTCATATTAAAAAAATTCTACATTATCAATAACAATAAATAAATAAATAAATAAAATTTGTGCAATTAAATAATCAAAAAAAATTATTTAATGATGATAATAATAATAATAATAATAATAATAATAATAATAATAATAATAATAATAATAATAAAATGATAACTAAAAGCAGTAAAAGAGAGCGAGAGAGAAAAAACAAAAAAGCATTTTTTAATTAATTAATTAATCGTTTCGCGTTTTTATTGTCTCATTATTATTATCAACGCGGGTGATTCAAAAAATAAATAAATAAATCAAACAAAAAGTAACTTTTTGAACCTACCTTCGCACAAAATAAGCTGCCATAATTATTTTACAATAAAAAAAAAATTTTTTTAATTTTTAAATGTGAAAGAAAAAAATGAAAAAAAAAATGGCGGAACCATCATTTTCTTTTTTTTTCATTTTTTTTTTTGTCGTCGAGCAAAATAATTTTTTTTCTGTACAATTAAAATATGACGTCATCCCTCGCGATGATGATGATGATAATAATAACGATAACGTAATGACGACAGTCACGATCGAATTTAATAAATAATTTATTCTTTTAAAAAAATTTTTTTTCTCCATCGATTTCAGAATTTTTTAAAAAAAAAAAAAAAGAAAAAAAACGCGATGACGTCATTTGGAAAATTTGACTTTTTAGTTGGGACGAACGGTGGGGCGGGGAAGAGAGTGGGAGATTGTGGGAAACACGCGGGGAGGGAGGAAGGGGAGGAATGGTAAAATCGATAATTTTTTAATTAATTTTTTACCCATGCGGTTGAACAAAGTAATTTTTTTTAAAACGTTTATTACGTCACAGGTAATAAGGTACGATAACAAGGATACTACGACTTACAGATTATCTACTAATTTTTTTTTTTTGACGTAAAAAATGATGACGTAACGGAAAAGGAAGAGAGTGGGGGAATGGGAGACGTTTGGATTTATGTGGGAAAAAAAATTTTTTTTTTATGAATTTAAATTACGAAGAAAAAAATTAAAAAGGGAAACTGGAGACTGGAAAAAAAAAAACGTTTCAAGAGATGAAGTGGAAGAAGATAAAATAAAAAAAAAGGTAAAAAGCGGAGGGGGGATGGGGGGCACGATGTGAGATAAAATTAAAAAATGTGGGAAATTAATTTTTTGTTGTAAAAAAAAAAAAAAAAAAATTCTGTCAAATATTATCGACAAAAAAAAAAAAAACAGGAAGTTATGAAAATGATTAAAAAAAAATTTTTTCCAGTTTGGTCGTTCCAGATTTTTCCCCCTTCTTCTCTCTTCCCCTCGTTCATTCCCATCATTAATTGCAAACGTTCTCCATTTTTCCCTCCCCAGATAATTTATCATTCATCAATTTTTTTTTTATAACCGATTTTCGATTATTAACATAAATCAAAAAAAAATTTTTAATGTCTCCTCAATATTTCAACGCCCCCCTTCGAAATCAACTTTAACGACCTTTTTTCAACATGTCTGTACCTGAAAATCGTCAAATTTTCAATTTAAAAAAATTATTTTGCTCTTTTTCTTGTATCATAAACGAAAAAAAAATTAGCAAAAGCTTCAAAACATAAAAAAAAAAAAATTAAAGAAAGCAATAAAAAAACAAACAAAAAAACTAATTTTTACAAAATATCGTTCATTCAATCAAAATAATAATAATAATGATAAAGATTAATAATAATAATAATAAGTGAAAGAAGGTAAAAGTTTGTACCTTGAGCACCTGGGGAGAGTTGCAAAGAAAAACAGAAAACATGTATATTAGTTCTCATATATATATAACGGTGTGTATAAACAATTTTTAAAAAAAACAATAAAAGGTTTAGTTAGTTACACGTTAAAAAAAAAATCATGGGGAGGGGGGGTGGGAGTACGTTAAGGCGGCACGGTGTGGGGGGCATCAATTTCGATGACGAGCGAGTTCGTTGAAATTAAAAAAAAAAAAAATTCCCCCGTAAAAAATAAAAACAAAAAAAAAATTTATGCCGAGCGAAATATTTTCATCGTGGCAGGAGAAATCGTCACGCATAATCGATAATATTTTACTTTTGTTTTGTTTTTTTAATTCCAAAACGGAATGTTCGTGATTGATTGATTGATTGAAAAATTAAAATTTTTAATGGAAACGATTTTCGGAAGTTCTAAAAAAAAAATTAATCTTTTACATATTTAATCCTTGATCGAAGGCCATTTTGTGTTTCTTCTCAAGGTACACACACGCACACACACGGAACAATATTTATACCTAGCGGAAATTCCTAATTAGCCATTTTGTTTTTTTTTAAAATTAAGATGGTGGGTGGGGGGCAGTACGTGATGGTATTAATTAGTATTAGCAGGTTTTTTTTTAGTACTCATTATTATTTACTCTCTAGCAAAAACTAATACAAACTAATACAATCCTCCTGTAAAAACAAAAATTAATACAACCTACTAATTATTATTATTATCGATCGGCGCACGTGTTTTTATGCACACGTGTTACCGCACACGTGTGCAAATTTTTTTTTGAATTTTCCCCGCGAAAATTGACTTAGTGGAGAAAGAAAAAAAAAGTAACGAGTCGGTTATAAATTTTTTGACAAGTTTTATGCGGAAAACTGGAGAAAAAATTAAAAAGTTTAACGACCTTTGACCTGACGTGACCTTGACTTGGTGTCATGTTTTCTTTAACGTACCGCTGTGGTGTGGTAAAATAATTTTTTTTTTTTTTAATTTTCCGCGCCATTTGTTTTTTATTATTATTATTTTTTTTCGGTTATGGTCGTTGTCATCGTCGTCGTACTTGTTTGAATCACATCGACAGAACATTAAAAACATGAAAGCTTTAGAAGAAAGTTAAAAGGGGGCGGGTGGGGCGTGGCAGGGGTAGTGACGACGACGACAAGGGTGGGAGTAAAAATGGGAGTGGGGGGTGGATAGGGTAATAGGCCAAACATTACATGCACCAGTAAACATCGTCTCGCGTTTTTTCTCATCGACCACGTCGAAAAATAACGGATATGGCCGTTTTCTTTTTTTTGTGGGGCTTGGGCGGGGGAGGGGGAAACGGGGAATCATACGAAATTCGAAAGCAAAAATTAAACGAAATCCTTTTATTATTATTACTATTTTTTTTCGTTAATAACAATAATAATAAAATAAAATGTGAAATTATAAAATTTTTTTCGCGTTTTTACGAAATTCGTCGCGAATGTTTTCTTTATTTTTTTTTTGCTACGATTCAGATAAATTTTTTCGTTTTTTCAACCATAGCAAAATAAAATGGTTTTCGCGATTCGTCGTTTAAACTAATTTTTAAGTTAAAATTTTAAGAAAAGGGAAAGGGAAGAAGAAAATTTCGCTGAAAAAAAAAACATTTTTTTTTTCTATCGTTAACTTTTGCTTTCGTTTTTCGTGCGTAAAATAAATATAAATTTATTTTATTTTTGCTACCGTTAAATTGTTTTTAGTTTAAGTATTAGTATTTCTTTTATTTTCTACCCCGAATCAACAATAAAAATTTTTTTTTTTAAAAGTCGTTCAAACGTTCGATTCGCACCTGGTTTCTATATAAATTTTTTTTTTCTTTTTTTTTTTTTATTTAATTTAAAAAGTGTTTTTTTTTTTTTTTACGCGACAAAAAAAACGTATACAAGACGATAATAATAATAATAATAATAATAAATGACGTCGTAAAATAATACTTTTAAATAATAATAATAATAATAATGGTCGTTATTTACGATAACAATTAATGTTTGCTTTAAAATTCGAAAGTTTTTATTTTTTTTTTATTTACCTCGTTAAAAAAAAATTCTCTCGCAAAAAAAAAAAAAATGGCCGATCGATACAAGCAGAAGAAAACTAAAGTTTTTTTTTTTTATTCCTATTTAAAATTTTTCCATTCCATTTTTTTTATTTATCCGAATAGAAGAAGAAGAAGAAATCAATAAAGAAAACCTCAGTTATAAATCTTTTCTATTTCAATTTAACTTTTTAAAATCCAAGAAATAGAATTTCTATTTAAACTTTCTCCCCCCCCCCCACTTTCTCTTTCTCGAAAAGAAAAAAAACTTTCTTTGATCATCTTATGTTTCGGCTTTTATTATTAGAAATAAAAAGAAAGAGAGAGAGAGAGGGAGAGATTACAAGGTAGGACAGCCATTTTGTGAAAATTTAAATTTAAATTTAAAAAAAAATATTTTAAACGCGTATAAATATACAACGTAAAGGTCATGTATTTTTATTTTTTTGCTATTTTATGTTGGTATTATTGATTAATAAAATTTTATTAATTAAAATTTTAAAAAATTACCACGGATTTAATTCGAAATTGATTTTTTTTTCCGTTTCGTTTCGTATCGTTAAACAATCGAATAAATCGATTAATCGATAAAATTTTTATTTATTTTAATAACGATATTAATCAATCAAATCTCCCTTTACCCCCCTCCCCATCCCCCCTCCATTCCTCCCCTTTTTTTTAACAAAAAAATTTCGATTTTAATCGAATGAGAAAGACAGAGAGAGAGAGAATAAAAAAAAAATAACCGATCGCTCAATCATTTTATAATTGCTTGTCTTTTTCTGTCTCTCTCACACACACACACACACACTCGTTTGTGTTTGTTTGTGCACAAACTTTTACGAGACAAAAAAATTTTTTTTTTATTGGCTATTTCGAATAAAATAAAATAAAAAAACTTTTGGCATCGAATCTCGTCTGCTGCCACGTCATAAATTAAATATTTAGTAAAGAAAAAAGAAGAAAGAGGACGTGGAAGACGGGAAATCTTTTTAACAAAAAGAAAAATGTAAACGTTGTAACAATAATAATAATAAATGTGACGTCACGAATGACGTCACATTAAAATATTTTTGGCAATCGTTAAATTGACCACCTGTATATATTATTATTATTATTGTTATTTGAATATTTAAACAATGAAACATATAAACATAAATTTTTTTTTTTTTTTTTACCGGAAAACATACTCAACAGGTTTTTATTTTTTTTAATATAAATTTTTGTCGCGTATAATTTATTTTCCCCCCCGCCCCCCGTTAAAAAACTTTCGAATTTTGTCGCACGAAAAACAATTATTATTATTATTATTATTATTTGGTAAATTTTTAATGCGAATCTTTTATGAAAAATAATGGCGAACGACTCAAAAAAAAAAAATTTTTTGTGGAAAATTAAGTCGGATGGGTTTTAAGGCGCGTTATTACGACGGAGGGAATCGTTAAGTTGGCCACACTGAAAGAGAAAATAAAGAAACGAAAAGAAATAATAATGATGTGAATTTATTACAATACATACCAATTCGGAAACGAGTGGTATCGATTTCCTCCTGGGTCGTATATCCGGCATGCTGTCGATATTGCTGTAAAATGGATTGTCTCCTGGATGCCTGAAAATACAAAAAAAAAAAAGGAAAATTCAATTTAAATCTTATTAATTATTAACCGATTCATTCAAACTAAAAAAAATTATTAATTATTATTATTATTAACATTTAAGTATTTTAAAACCGCAAAGGGATGTGGGGGGAAAGGAGGGGAAATAGGGCGTAGAAAAAAAAAGAGGAACTCGTAACGACTAAAAGAAAATTTTTCTCGTCTCCGTTTTTCTCTATTTTTCCTCCTACCGCAAAAAAATAACATTTAGCAAATTATTATTATTATTATTTAATTAAAACGACGACGAAAATTTTCATTTGTTGCGTCATCAATTTTAAAAAACAAAATTTTCATCTACAGACGACAAAAAAAAAAATTTATTTTTATTTATAAAAATATCAAATCGTCATCAATAATTTATTTTAACGGAGATAAATAATAATGATGATGATGATGATGGGGATGATGATGATAATAATAATACA